>NW_015174292.1:701920-741009 GCF_001447785.1 Gekko japonicus
ATTTAGAATGGTATACAATGTTATATACTCTCACTTTATCCTCAGAACAACCATGTGAGGTAGGTAGGCTCAAGAGATGGATCAGCCATTCAGTGTGCTTCATGCAGAAGATACATTTGAACCCAGATATTCCAAGCCCCCGAATCAATATTCTAAACACTACATTACAAGGCTCTCTAGTTCTGTTTAATTTGTCTTTTCACAGTTTCATGTGTCATGGCTGTTCCGAATGTACTACCTCTTCTAGGATCCTGATACATACACAAAAGAAAAGCAGAGCATAGTTCTTTTCAATGTATGAGGGAATGAAGGAGTCTTACACTTTAGCACGATCTTACATTTACACTTCGGTAATCTTACAGTCTTATCACATTTTTACCCCATCTTTCATTCATTTTTCCCATCTTTCATTGTAAGATGATGCACATTGGGAAGTCTCATGCAGATTGTCAAAAATGTAAAAACTTGTTTCCACGTGTGCAAAGTGAGTTTAATGTAGAATCAAAAATAAGGATAATGCATACCTGATTAAAGTAATATTTACGATCACTGGCATTAACAAATAAAATTAATTAATCATTCAACATAATAGTAAAGTAGGTAGGTATGTGGCTGTGTGCCAAAATGGCTAGGGTAAGACTAGGTCTTGTAAGGAGCCCCATCCCAAGTTTGTTGGGTCATTTTGGGGTGACTACTTGGACCCAGAACATTCCTGTGCCTAGTGCACCCATGCTGACAGTTGGCTTTAACATGAACCCTCAGTTGGCAGGGGTCAATAGATCCTTTACGGGGGGGGGGGGCTGACCTTGTAGAATGAATGACCAGTCCCCCTATATAATCCTTTAAATGGTGAAGAGAAATGCTTCTTGCAGTTGGCCACTGTGTGAGACAGGATGCTCGACTAGATGTACCATTGGTGTGTGTGTGTGTGTGTGTGTGTGTGTGTGTGTGTGAGAGAGAGAGAGAGAGAGAGAGAGAGAGAGAGAGAGAGAGAGAATATTATTGATCTGAATCTAATTCTTCTTCTTTGGAGACTCACTGCAGCCCTTCTGATTGATTTTGACACCATTGGAGCAGAGGGACATAGTAGTTGCTGTCTCAACTTTTGCTCCATGGAGGTGATTTACCCACCACAGCTCCCTTACTTGAGTTGTGCACTTTCTGACTTGAAAACAGGGGCTGGATCTATAGAGCTAGGAATGGGTGTGTGTGTGTGAATGGAAGGGTAGGAGGAAGGTAAATCCTGGCCTTCCCCCTCCTTTCACTTGTTTTGTCTCCTTTCTTATTTATTTATTTATTTATTTATTTAATTCAATTTATACCCCGCCCTCCTCGCAATGCGGGCTCAGGGCGGCTTACATAGTGGCAAACGCCAATATAAAACATATATGAAACCATTTAAAAACACAACAATACAGAAACATTTTTAACAAGTTATTGATTAAAGTGCTCTAGATGTTCGACATACTATTTCACCGATGGCGTATTTCGACTATTCAGCAACTTCTGCTCAGGGAAGCGCTGATGTTCCCTCATCCAGGGCCAGGTGGAGATGGAATAATAATGATGGTAGTGGCGGCTCCTACCCGAAAGCCTTAACTGTATCATATAATCATGTTAGAATTTATCTGGATCAAAAATGCACTGAATACACCAAAAGCAGTGGATACAGTAAAGCCAGTGTTTTCCTGTTCCAACTCCTGAAACCCTTACAGCATCCTTCAATTAAAAATGGCACCACGTTATACTATTTAAGAAAAGACAAAAGCATGATCAGGAAGTACTCCCTCTCCAAAGGAGAGACAAAATATCATATGCTTTCATACCAAGAAGTTTGGGCTTATTCTAGGAGTGCGTGGGGAAAATATCAAACTTTCCATAATCACATGACTCCAGAATCCATCATATTTCTGAGCCAGATGCCGCTTGTAAGAATAGTAAGTTGACACTTTCTTTTTCACAACAGTTTATTTTTAAAATAACCTGCCTTTTAAAAATGTGTGTCAATATACAGTGCAGATAATTCTGCAGTAATTCCAGCTGTAGTACAGGTAACTATTTCAACTCTCAAACATTATTCTATAAGCTTCAAAGTATTGAAGGAGCTTGCTCTGCTGTTTCTAATGGAAAGAGACTAGCCAGCATTCTGCTGAGACCACTGCCCGTCTCTCCTTCATTCCCTTCCCCTTATATTCAATGCATCTAAACAGCATCCTAGTACATACAACACATGCTGATCGTCAGCACAATTTGGTGCATTTGTCATTATAATAAGGATGATGAAATATTAATTCATAAGCCCAAATATACAGCTGAATGCAGAGAATGTCCTGGATCAGGGTGAGTAGAGGTGAACGTTGTCTTTTTATTGTAACACTGATGGAGGTTCAAATTACAGAATAGATGGCTCTAAAGAAAAGGAGCCTGCCTGTCCCTTAGTGAAAAGATGCTCAGATCTCTATGTTTTGAGGGTGTTTTCATATCCAAGCTGCTTGTGGAAAGTTTGGAATGTTCCCAATTCAGACTGCATGGGTCTTTTGCTTTATACTTTTTTTAAAAAGTTCAGCTGAACCATATGGTTTGGAGAGCAATAACCAGCAATGCACAAACAATAGGGAAATTGAGAAGGAGAGGTCAGTGGTGCTGAGCGGGTGGGGCTGCAAGCCCCCCCTTCCAGTCTAATGAAGCTGTTGTCTGGGGGTAATGAGGCACACGCCTCAACCCCTCCCCTTGGTGCGAGAGACTCTTGCCCTAGGACGTGATTTGTCATACAATCCGAAACTTTGGGAGGAAGGGAGCCGCCCCCTCAAGATGGAGATGAGCCATATGTCCACTTACTTTGCATCTGAAGAGCAGAGGGAGGGAGATGCTTTAGAGAGCACCATTTCTGGCAAAGTTTCAGGCATTATTCCTTATTACCTACTCAGATTTTATGTATATCTTATTTGTATTACATCTCAACCCCCTTTGTGAGTTTGTGTGTGTGAGAGAGGATAGCTTAGGTTTGTAGGTTAGATTTTCTTATAACTTCAATTGTTATTGTTCATATACATACATACATATGTGTGTGTATTTGAATTGATATTTAATGGTAACAGACTGTGCCTTTTCCAATCAACACTTTGGAATACCATGTAGTTTGTGGCTAGGGAGCTATCTTCATTGTAATAAAAAAAAACACCAACCTATCTTTTTTCCTCTTGATCAGAGATAAAGTTCTGAATACCAGTGCCCATGACCTGGAATCCTAAACAAATCTATATCCCTCTAAATCCACTAGCAAGCATTTTAGATTAAACTGTCTGCTAAAAGTAAAACAAAAACCATAGTTTCAATATTAAAAATCTTATATATTTTTTCTTTGTTCTCACAGGACTTCTGCTTAACACTTAGGTCTCACATTTCAGTGTTTACATATCACATAATCTCTTTTTTCTGAAGTTAGGAAAAAACAGGGGATTCTGGAAGGGGAAGAACACTAAGTAGTGAATGATTTGCATTTTAATACCCTACTTTGACCACTGATAGATATCACCATCCTGTAACTTACACAAAAGTTAGAAACTGAACTGGCATTAGGATGAGGCCCTAACGATCACCTCTACCTAACCTGATCTACATCTTTGCCTGCCTTCAGCAGGACAAATGTGTCATCAACAATCCTTCCACTGCCCCTAGGGCCTTTAAAAAAGATGGTTCCATTAAGTCCTTGGTGAATAATAGCAAGCTGTTGTTTATATGTCACCTAATCAAAGGAAGCATTCCTGTATCCTTTGTGCCAGGCGAAGAGAGAGTGATGATCTGCTTTCACCTCCCACATAAAGAAGTCCTGTTTCCTTAGGCACAGCTAAGCAAAGGGAACTGGGCTGTGTACCTGCTGACTGTCTCTCAGATGACTTCCACCATTTGCTGACTGCCCCTCTGATTCTTGACTGCTTGTGCCAAGAAAATCTATGGTTTCTGTGGCACCTTTGGAATTCATTTTTAAGAGCAGGAGCTTTTCAGAATTACAGTCCATGCTGTAAGGGACTGAGAGCAGCCCCTGATAGGGATTGACATAGAAATGTCCATAGCGTCGTGTTCAGTTCATTTTATTCTGTAATACCTTGTATTCATTTCCTTATGGACATTCTTAATTGAACATTTCTTCTGAAATGTTTATTACAGTTACAGTTATTATACCTATTAGGAGTCTCCCTGCCATTGGTTCAATAGAAATCACAGTTCTGCATTTAACATTTTTGTTTTCCAACCCTTGCCTAAGGGATAATTCTTGCCCAATTTTAGGGAGAGGAAGGGGAGAGGGAGGGGATGGGGAGAAAACTTCCATGTTTTAAAGGCAGACATTGCTCGTTTGCAGAGTGAACTCAGGGAGTTGATCTCGGAATTTCCCCTTCCTTCCAGAGATCCTCAAGTAGAGGTAGTCTAGTGGGGTGGTGGTGTCTATTTTTAAACAAAACCAGAGCATGTTGGTAAAGGGAGCTAAACCTTGCTGTGCTCTATTGATTTGTTCCAGTAGGAGCAATGCGATGATTGGCGGAAAATGGAAATGCTGTGCACAGACGTATCTTTAGGGATGACTTTTTTGGAGGGAACATCTGCTCTCCCTCCTGCTTGGAAGGTGCTCCTGTTCTTTAGAGTCTCTGCTGAGTCATTCTTTCCCCTTGTTACCTTCCTGTTTCCCTTCCCTCACCTTATACAACTGTGAAAAACAGCAAAATAGAGGAAATTTCCAGTTCTTTCCTGAGAATTCCAGGTGCCGTGTATATATTTTAGCAATCAAATTATAAATATTATATATATTAAAGAACAGAGGGACTAATTTCTGGATGTACATTCCTACTCTGACCATCGACTACATCCCTGTGGTTCACAAAAGGGAGTGCTGGACTGGTCTGGAATGATCTGATAGTATCCTGTGCTACTATAGTTCCAAAGACTAAATACTGGTTCAGGTCCTCGAGTCTGACAAGCCAAGCACAGTCAGTTTTGTGTTCTTGAAGCATACTGGCTCTTCCATATTAATATTAGGGTTGCTATTGAAATACTACCCAAAAATGCTATTCCAGAATTGCTGTCAGGTTTCCTACAGCCCTAAATGCATTCACTAGCTTTGCATTCTGAATGCATTCATATTTTGAAAGTTTCAATGTGGTTTTTTAAAATAGAAACAGTGCTTATTTTGTATTCTGTTCTCATTAAATTCCTTTAAAATGCTGTCCAAATTGTCAGAGACGATTAGCTTATCCTCTTCCCAACACTGACTGTAGATATACCATCTTTGCTCATATAAGCAAATACCTAACATTATATTACAAAAAGTAAAATGCAGCAATTGGGGAACTGTTGCGATGGATGAAAATCCATACCTGTCACCGAATGGCAAGGCCTGCAGCGACAGAGATCTCTCACAGGGTCCTTACTATCTACTACCCGCTTCTCACCCTCCACCCTTCACAATGACAGTCGTATTGCTAATATCCCTTATAAATAAAAGCCAAATGGTGGTGGCACTTCTCTAGAACATTCCACACGCTCCAAAATCAGTTTGCTCTCTGATCTGTCATTCAGAGGGTCTCCCTATCCACTGGCTGCTTTGCCTGAGTCCTGCCTCCAACATTCTAAATATTTTGCTGTTCCTCTCCCCCCCATAGCCAGTCAGAACACAGAGGTTATTTTCATAGGCAGCCTCATTGGCCTTTGCCTCGGAACAGAGAGGTCATTTGCATATGCGACTTGATTGGCTTTTGCCTCTAACATTCGAAACAGTTTGCTATTCTGAGGTAAAATGTGTCTGATCTCCAAGTGAGGGCTGGAGATCACTCAGAATTACAACTGCTTTGCAGATGGCAGAGGTCAGTTCCCCTGGAGAAAATGGTGGGCTCTGTATCCTTACATGCTACTGAGGTGGCTCCCATATGACAGCCAATGTGACGTAGCAGTCAGGGCTTCAGAGCACGGGAGAGGCTGCAGGTGTGTGGGGGGTGGAAAGCTGAAGAGTGAGGGGGAAATAAAGGTAGGTTGATGATTGGCTGGGAAGGAGATAGGGTTGCCAACTCCAGGTGGGAAATTCCTGGAAATATGAGGGATGGAGCCTGGAGAGGGTGAGGTTTCAGGAGGTGTGGGACCTCAGACAGGTACAAAGTCATAGACTCCACCCTCCAAACCAACTATTATTTTCTGGGGAACCATCGTTGCCAATCTCCAGGTGAGGGCTGGAGATCACTCAAAATTACAACTGAACTTTAGGTAGCAGAGATCAGTTCCTCTGGAGAAAATGGTGGACTCAGTGTCATTATACCCTGCTGAGGTCGCCACAGCAAACTGACACTGAGTGTCCAAGGCCGGGGCACCTGCCCAGAGCCTCTTTCTAGAGGCCGCTGTATTTATTTCCACAACAGGCCTTTTCCCTAGTCTTAAATAATTTGGAATCATCTGTGCATGCTGCTGCTTAACTGTTCCAGATGGTTGAAAAATATATAGAGGTACTGTTGTCATCAGCAACTGCTATGTGGATGGCAGTGAAATCTTAAATCATAGATTATTTAAATCACTGGTGGATGAATGGATTTCAGGGATTGGCTGTGCCATTTGAGAATCTGTTACCCAAAATAATGGTCATATTGATATGATTAGCCAATGGGGGGGGATGTATTCTACTGTGGTGTAGTGGTTACAGTACTGGGCTAGGTTCTGGGAGACTCAAGTTCCAGCCCCCATTCTGTTACAAAGCTTGCTAAGTGATCTTGGTTCAGTCACTTTTAGCCTAACTAATGTCTCGGGAAAAAGAAAATGGGGATGGGAGACCCACGTGTGTTACCATGACCTCTTTGGAGAAAGGATCAAATAAAAATTTACTAGATAAATAATGTTGATGTCTTTCAAACAGAGCTGCCAGACTACCTCATTATATGAATCCATTCCTCAATGGTTTTTTCCCCCTTTTGAATCAAAGAGCTTGCCTTGACTTTAACAAGAAATAAAAATGAGGAAAGATATTGCTGTTGTATGGGTATTTTATTCCGTTAAATGCAGTACAACAGAAGCAGTCCCATTTAACTATTTTCTCTAGTGTTATGACTTTTACTGTCATCACATTATTAATGCTACACAATGCCATGAGACTGCTCTGTGCAAACACCTGTTAGATCCAGTGAGCTGTTATTTTAATGTAGCTCCATGATCTTTAATTTCAGTGAAATAATTTGAGTTGAACTTCTTCAGTCTTCTCTTTGTAGAAGACAGCGCCATCTGTTGGATGGATGCTAACAAATTAAAAACCAATTGTGCCTTTAATGATTCTTTCCCAAGAAAATGTTGATGTTAATGATATTTAGAACACTTGGAGCTCCTAGAAATGCATCTTTAGCCATTTTATCTGTTCTGTTCTTGCATCTTAAAGACATGAATATAGAATAGCAATGTCCCAAGTATAAAATGTCCAGAGATTAAGAATTCTACAGAATGTATTTTAAAATGGAAATTTTGGGGAATATTGGAATATATGCAGCAGTGTTTTTGTAGATCAGATAGAAAGCTTAGTCACCAAATTAAGAATATGAAGTGCATCATGTACAGTTCAGCACATAAAATAATACTGTTTGATATAGTTATGAGGATCACAATATGTATGTTTTTAGTTGTTATTAAAATAAAACTTCCAAATATACCTAGTGCTAGATATGGAACTTCAAACTCCTGTGCCTTACATAAGAATATCCTTTAGTGGACTAGCAAATAGAAAAATAAAAGTAGAACCGAACAACACAGACGAAAAAGTCGTTTATAATATTTTTGGTTAAATGTATAAGATTGGCAGGACTAAAACGCATCAGTGCTGGAAGAAATGCGGCCAAGAGGCAAATCAATTACATTGCTGGTGGAACTGTGAAAAAATTAAAACTTTTTGGGGCAATGTTCTTAACGAGCTTCATATAATTATGAACTTACAACTACCTCCTACTCCTGAGATGGTTCTTTTGGAAACTTGGTCACATCCAAAATGTTCTACAAAGGAAAAAAAAATCAAAATTATCAGCAGCCAGAACTCTTATAGCATCCCATTGGAATTCTACGCATATTCCCACACTTCAACAATGGAAGGAAAAAGCTATGGGAATATTTTGTTCTTAGTTAAATATCCACATATTTGATGCCTGATCTGTCTGGGAAACTACATTCATTAATTATTGTATCTTGGTTTCCCATAATAGATTATCTAATGAAAAAATATATACTTCCAAAGCAAGCACTTTACCATAATTATATTTATTTTTAATGTTGGATGGAGATTAGATATTCTGGGAGTTTGTGTTGGTAATTCGGCATGATTAATTTGCTTTTGTATAATTTATTTTAATAGTTTGTTTGCTTATACCCTACTCTACGTTTATTATGATTATTATTGCTAGCTTTGTAGACATTAGTCTTTGTTGGTAATCTTGCAACTTTGAGAGGTGAGTTTGATGGATCCTAATGTGCGTAAGGATAGGATAAATAGTTTAAAAAATGTTAATTATACACTTACTGGAAGATAATAAGGATATCTATGACCACATACCATACAAAGATCATTAATGTTTTAAAGTTTTAAGCTCAACTTCAATCTTAATAAAAAATTTAAAAACATAGCCAAATATAAACTGCAAAATTATTATGAAGGAACAGAACATTATGTGTTTAAGAAAAATGTATCAGAAATAAACAAGCCTACAGTGCCTTGATGGTGGAAAGGCCTACAGTGCCTACTTAGGTGGAAAGGCCAGATACAGACATTTTAAATAAACACAAAAATTAAATAAACTAATGAAATTAATATAAATTTCAGTAACTGGAAAATAAAACATTCCATAACACTATTTCCCCAGATTTCACCAAAATATGCATTCATTTCCCTTAGGGGGGTGGAACTCATCACCAATGTTTCTGATTTGGAAATATATTAATTGGCACTTCAAAAAATGAAGATTGCTTTTGGGTGGATGTGGGATATTTGAAGACAGAGGGTACCACTAATTACTAATTATTTACTAATTATGAACCTACTGCTATAAAATGACTAAAACGAGTTCAAAGGCCAACAAAGGGTAGTTTTCACCAGGGCCTTAGAAACAGCCTCACTTCTTCAGGTTCTATTGGCATTTGCTGGATTCAACCATCTTTTCTAGTAGTGAAAAAGAACCCATTCCACCACCAAAAAGCTATGCTGGGTGTCATGAGGCCTGCATGGAAAAAACTTGTGTGGAATGGGGTCTTTTAGCACACTTCCACTTGCACAAGTACTCTAGCACATGAGGAAATCATCTGCTGGACTTAACCCAGCATTTATTTATATATTTGTTGTTGCAGATTTTCCGGGCTTTATGGCCGTGGCCTTGGCATTGTAGTGCCTGACATTTCACCAGCAGCTATGACTAGCATCCTCAGAGGTATAACACAGAAAGATGGAGTACTCTCTGCGTCAATGTGAGAAGAAAAATAGTAGGCAGGTAATTTATATCTATAGGAGTTGCGGTGGCTCAAGTGGTTAAGACGCTGAACTGCAGGCTGTGGAAGGTCAGTAGTTCAGCAGTTCGAGACCCGGGTGCCGCATGATGGGGTGAGCTCCCATCTCTAGTTCCAGCTTCTGCCAACCTAGCAGTTCGAAAGCAAGAAATTGCAAGTAGATAAATAGGTACCACTTCGGTGGGAAGGTAACAGCATTCCGTGTGCCTTGGTGTTTAGTCATGCCGGCCACATGACAACGGAAACATCTTTGGACAGTGCTGGCTCTTTGGCTTTGAAACAGAGATGAGCACCGCAACCCTAGAGTCGGATATGACTGGCTTTTGAGCAAGGGAACCTTTACCTTTACCTTTTTAATTTATATCTACTCAGGAAGGTGGGTTAGGGCTGAGTCATTATCTTGTAGGAGTTTCCCAGGCTGTGACATGCTCATGGAGAAGCTTTTCTGAGGAGATTCTTTTGCATATGTATTGGCTGTTGAAATTCTAATCTTATCTGTAGTGCTGTTGTGAGATGTAGAGCATTTTGTATTTTTCAGGACTGGAAACCAAGCACTATTTATTTTTAAACTCCTTTCCTTTGCAATTGTGTTTATGTTTATGAATTTACATGGCTTCCCTGTGTAATCTGACATGGTAATTGGATGTGTTGTTCAGCATTTCAGTGAATGAAATCAGAAGAGTGATTAAACCAAAGGTAAAACAAACTACTGAGGAAAAACAGTCTCCCACAGGAAAAGTGTTTTTGCCATATATCAAAGGAATCACTGAATAGATGGGAAAACTTACGGGAAAACACAACCTACAAACAGTATTCAGACTCACCAGAAAAATACAACAGATGCTACGATTGGCAAAAGACAGAAGAGACCCCCACACACACTTCTGCAGGAGTATACCACATACCCTGCAGTTGTGGACAGGTTTACAGCAGGACCACACAATGTAGCAACCATACAAGAATAAAAGAACATGAAAGACAACCTGAAAAATCAGTGGTGGCTGAACATAGCTTAACTCAAACAGGACACAGTATCTTATTCCAAGACACTGAAATGCTGAACAACACATCCAATTACCATGTCAGATTACACAGGGAAGCCATTAGCATCTCACAGCCTGGGAAACTCCTAAAAGATAATGACTCAGCCCTACCCCACCTTCCTGAGAAGATATAAATTACCTGTCTACCATTTTTCATCTTTCTGTGTTATACCTTTGAGGATGCCAATCACAGCTGCTGGCAAAATGTCAAGTACTACAATGCCAAGACCACGACCATACAGCCCGGAATATCTACAACAACTAATGAACTCCGGCCATGAAAGCCTTCAACAACTTATTTATTTATTTATTTCTAGCCCTCCCTCCCCTGCACACCAGGCAGGGCAGGTTACAAAAAAACAAGACAATGAGATAAATACAGTTACAATATATGTAATAGTTGTTAAAAACTATATAATATCAGACAACTACACTGTTAGATGGCAATCCCGTAGTTATATGACAGACTTCCATTTCTTTATTCTACATTTCACCTATTGAGGGCAGTGAGGCAACAGTAACAGTTGTGTGTATATGTATGGGGTGGTTAATATGTGCTGCTTAAACTGCTTTCCAAACAACTGGATTTCTGCTCATGACTGTAGTAAAGTGTTAGAAAGGATGATGCAGTTAAAAATGCTTGGAGGAGAGGCTGTCTGCCTCCTGGTGGTATCTGGGAGGAAGAGGCAGTGCTGCTGTTATTAAGCTGGCTGCTGGAATTGCTGCAATTACGGTCTCTAGGCCCAAGTTGCATTCTATGTAAATAAACCTGTTGAGTTCCTTCACAAGTGGCTTGGATCAGTTCTTTTGGAAGCCTGGAGGATCTTCCTAAATTCTCAGTACAACAGTTACAAGCAAACAGGGCGTGAAGCAACAATTGCTCAAACATCTCTGGTTAGAATGCCAAAAGTAAACCTGTGCTCAGTGGAGGAAGAGGTGTTTACAATGATGTTGTCTGAGACTAGACCTTCTCACAGCCCCTGTGCTGCCCCTGGCAGCAGTGAGTGAACATGCCACCAATAGTGCCCTTTAGGTTGATGGCAGATGTGATGGCTGTCCTGGCCTTTTGTGGGCTGCTGCAAGGCTTGTGAAGTTGCCACTTTGGACAGGCAGCCTTTTGGAGAATGGACCCCCCCACTAATCCTTGCCTTTTGGCCAGCAGGAGAAATAGTGGGGAGTGGGGTGAAAATGACATCAGGGAGCTGATGTCGCATCCAGGCAAAAATGTAGACAAAAGGCCAGGATAGCCATCACATCAGCTGACACTCTATAGTTTAAGAACATTAGAGAAGCCAATGTTGGATCAGGCCAATGGCCCATCTAGTCCAACACTCTGTCACACAGTGGACAAAAATGTCAGGTGTCATCAGGAGGTCCACCAGCGGGGCCAGGACACTAGAAGCCCTCCCACTGTTGCCCCCCCCCCAGCACCAAGAATACAGAGTATCACTTGCCCCAGACCAATAGTTTCTACCTATAGCTTGTGGCTAATAGCCAGTGATGGACCTCTGCTCCATGTGTTTATCCAATTTCCTCTTGAAGCCATCCATGCTTGGAGCCACCACCAACTCCTGTGGCAGTGAATCCCATGTGTTAATCACTCTTTGGGTGACGAAGTACTTCCTTTTATCCATTCTAACCAGACTGCTCAGCAATTTCATTGAGTGCCCACGAGTTCTTGTAGTGTGAGAAAGGGAGAAAAGTACCTCTTTCTCTACCTGCTCTATCCCATGCATAATCTTATAAACCTCAATCATGTCTCCCCTCAGTCGTCATTTCTCCAAGCTAAAGAGCCCCAAGAGCTTTAACCCTTCCTCTTAGGGAAAGTGTTCCAACCCTTTTATCATTCTAGTTGCCCTTTTCCCAATGCTATAATATCCTTTTTGAGGTGTGGTGACCAGAACTGCACACAGTATTCCAAATGAGGTTGCAGGTTTGTAATCTGGCATTCTTGCCCATTGCCCACTGGCAACTCAAGAACAGGTGGGAGGAAAATGGTGGCAAATTAGGAGGGGTAGCATTATGACAGCAGAAGCAATGTTGCGTGCCAGCATGATGCCAGTAGCCTATCCCTACACCCCCAATGCTCCCAAGGGCTCCAGCGGCAGCAGGAAAACTCACTAGGGAACCAGGAGGATTGCACGAGTGAGCCCACTTCGGTGTGGGAGACGGATGCAGCCGTCTGATCAGCAATTTTAAATGCAAGAGGGAACAGTGGTGAAACCCGATCAAAATGACCGTGAGACCACAACCCTAGTGGAGAAGATGCTTGGGAAGAGAGGAGGAGGAATAAGGTGGAGTCAGCTTCCCTTCCCTTTCAGCATCTGTGGCTTTTGGAGGCAGGGTATGAAGTACTAGGCAGACACAGAACCCCTGGATTCCCACAGATGGGTTATCCCTGAACATCTCAAATATGAACCAAAAATGACCATGAAATCATTGAAGAAAATACAATTAATTTCAAATCAGAACTGGCTACATCTTTTGATCTTGTTTAGGTCTGTCAGCCCCTGGAGAACCCCTGCTCATGAAGCCACCAGGAAAGACATGTGCAATGACAGACTGTAGAAGTAGTCACTGTGATTAAACTAACATCCTCATGCCAGTTATGTACATTTCAGTGTATCTCTACCTACTTGTCTAAACCAGTAGAAACCATGATTGGATGTGGATTTCATTTTGCCCTTTCCTTAGCCCTTCCCCTTCTGTAATGTTCACTCTTCCTGTCTGCCCTGCCATGGCTTGAGGAAATGGTAGATGAGGCTAATGAGCTTCCTTTGGCTTACTTAATATGACTTGTTCAGAGAGCTTATTTTGTTCTCAAAATATCCTATGTGGCTGGCTGCCAGTTCTTAAGATGTAGGAATGTTATATTTTTGTTGTGTCCTTTATTATTATATTCTTTGCTTCATCAATTATGTCACAGCCAGGCCCAATTCAAAGTGAGCATTTGAAACCTGTGAAGGTTTATATGGAACTCAGTATTCTCTCATCATCTTTGTTCATAAAATCAGGCTTCTCCTCATTTACCATCTATTTATGTAGAATGGTCATCTGCTGCTAAAAGTAAAGCAATGACTGATGCTGTGGAGTAACCTCTCTGGAACTGTGTCAGTCTTCCTCTTTGCTTGCATGCTGGAATGGCTGTACAATCTCTGTTGTTAGACAGATGATAGATAGATGATAGAGAGACAGACAGACAGACTGAATAGTTACAGCAGTTCACCTGTTCTAGAAGTGTACTGGATATAACCTTATAGTACTAACCACTAGATGGCAATCTTGACTAGTTCTATGAAATACAATATGTTTCTAGTCTGGGCAAAAATATTCTTTATTCCCCCCCCACACACACACACACAAAACACATCGCTGGTTGGTTGAATTGTTAATCAGCAGCTTCTAAATCAAGCATCTGTGTATAGTAACTTACAAATGCAGACCAAAGCCATGTGGGAAGGGGCTGTAGTAAGAAGAGAAATTTGACAAGTGAAAAAGCTGGCTGGATCAAACCTAAGGTTTGTATTAATATCACATGTGGAAAACTATACCCTTATATCCCATGATTACAGATGGGCATGAACTGAACTACAAAGAAAAAATCATCAAGAATTTTGCCCTGTTTGTGGTTTACAAACCTAAGTTCATGATGGATCGACCATCATGAGCTTCCACAAACTTTTAAAGCAGTTTGTGGCAGTTCACGGATAGAGCAGAGAGCAGGGGTTTAAATGGACTCCAAGTCTCTTTAAACCTCTGCTTTCTGTTCCCCCTGAAAGTTGCAAAAAGAACTGAGTGGCAGGGAGCAGCCTGCTCCCCACTGGTCAACTGTTTTGGGTTGCCTTGTGTAGTCCCTGTAAAGTTTAAAGGGACTGTACAAGACAGCTCAAAGCGGTTGAGTGGGGGAAGCAGGTTGCTCCTCATCACTCAGCTGTTTTTTAGGCTTTCTGCAAACCCTATTTAAAGGGACTGCAGTCCCTTTCAACAGGGTTTACAGGGCCACAAACCAGGAACCAGTTCAGTTAGTGAATTAACCTCCTGGTTTGGTTTGTGGGTTGGTTCGTGGTGCAGCCACAAACCGCATTTTCCAGTTCGTGGCCATGTGATAACCGGTTTAGCATAAACCTACCATAATCCTGTACTAACCGTTATTAACAGGAGCTGAAATGTATTCTTACTGTAATTAGGCACCTACAACCACCTTTTGTGGCAGCAAGATAGGAACAGGAGAAAGCAGAGTAGAGTGGGGTTGCATGTACCTGTAGAGACCAGATTTTTTTTTTAAAATGGTACAGTGGGAAGGATTGGTGAGCATAAAGTGTAAATTGTGCGTATTATAGGTTCTGTTTTTCCAGGCTGCCTACCTCCATTTTTGTTTATTTATCAGGGTTGCCAACTGGCCTAAAGAAAAATATCCCTTTTATAGAAAATTAATGGGATGTTATTTACCAAGTATTATTTACCTCCATGCCATGAAAAGCTTCAGCTGCCTATTTCCATTTACTCTATGAAAGGGACAGGACTTTGTTTACCACATGGCCAGTTAGCAACTCTATTATTTCCCATATTTCTAATACATTATAACACAGCATTTGTAGTCTTCTGTTACGGAACTCAAGAGGATTGCCTGGAGAAATCCCTTCCAGGCACTGACCAGACTCAGACCTGCTGAGGTTCACCAAGGCTGTTGCACCCTAAGCCTTTGGATCGTATCCTGGACCCATTATACAACAGTGAACATGCTAGACATGAGAAAGCTGGCTTAGCAGTAGTACATACGAAAAGGATCTTAAGGACTACAGTTGATCACAGGCTAAACATTAGATAGCAGTGTGATAAAGCGGCAAAAGAAGGTGATTTTTAGGTCTCCATGTAGTATCTAGATCACCAAACGTTAATAGTTCCACTCTTCTCCTTGCTAGTCAGACCTTACCCTAGGCTCTGCACTGCGTTGAGAGGTACGTGAAGATGGTTGGGAGTCTGGAAAATAAATTGTATGAAGAAAGGCTGAGGGAAGTGGGTTGGTATAGTTGGAGAAGAGAAGAGTGAGGGGCAAGAGGGTAAAGGCATGTTCTCTGCTGCTCCATCAGGCAAGAGTCAGTATAAAGGGCTATACAGAAAGGTAGGATTTATTTGAATTTCCTATTGTAAGCACCAGTTTCCAGTGGGGGGTGTCTCCCTTTCTAGAGGCCTGGCTTAGGCTTTCCTGCATTGAGCAGGGGTGGGATTAGATAGCCTGTAAAGCTCTTTTCAACTGTAGAATTCTGTGTCTCTAATCAGTAGGGAGGAATAAGGGCATTAACACATCATATTACTGGAAGACCAATACCGTTCTTGCAGGGAAAGAAATGGACACCAGCTTTTCAAAACAGTTTCAACATGTGTGTTGAGGATGAGTCTTGATCTGTGAATATGTATGCTGTGACGAAAATGGTTGAAGAAGACCCATATATTCTGTCACATGGTCAAACCTAAATTGAAAAAACACACACCACAGAAATCCTATCCAGACTCTACACTAAATTACCCATTCAACCAATCCCACAAAATGAATATATGAAACTTCCTTATATTGAGGCCACAAACTAGATATGATTGAGACATGAGTCAGGTTGGGATTTTCCTGACCTGATTGCATTCCTTTTACAGTTATGAGATGCTGGAGAACTAATGTTTCCAAACAAACTGGGACACAATTCAGTTCAGGAGGGCAGCTAGTGGGCAGGGTTGCCAGCGTCAAGCTGGAGCTTGGAGAGCTCCCAGGATTACAACTGAGCTCCAAACTATAGAGATCAGTTCCCCTGGAGAAAATGACTGCTTTGGAGGGTGGCCTCTGTGACATAATACCCTGCTATGTCCCTCCCCTCCCAAGACCCTGACCTCCCCAGGCTCCACCCCCAAATATCTATGAACGTTCCAGCCTGGATCTGACAGACCTGGTGGTAAGGCAAGGAGGGGCTCTAGTCTTCCCGTCCTGTGCTGTTTTCCTGAGCCAAAACAGCTGGGGAAACCTATTTGTGCCACTGTGGGGCTGATAATGCACAGCATGTGAAGACCTACAATGTGGCAGTAGGTACCCCCTATGACAACTTCCGCTTGGGGAAATGGCATAGGAGGGAAGACTGAAGACCCTCCTCCCTGGGCTACTCTCCTAAACCAAATCAAGTCCTGGTACGTTTGCAAACACAAGTTCCTCAATGTCATGTCGGTCTATAAAAGAAACACAGATTTCATGTCTAGAGTTGCCAGTGTGGCATTACTGTTGCACAACATTACTCCCCCTTCCCTGTTTTGCTCCCTGTGCTCCATTAAGCAAGGGCAGGGGCTGGAGAAGCAGGAGTGGGAGATTGCAGCAGGGAGTTAGTAAACCTAACTAGAAGTTAGCTGTTGTAGATTTTCCGGGTTGTATGGCTGTGGTCTTGGCATTGTAGTCCGGGTTGTATAGCTGTGACTGGCATCCTCAGAGGTATAACACAGAAAGATGGAGTACTCTCTGTGTCAAGGAATACTTTCACCCTTGACACAGAGAGTACTCCATCTTTCTGTGTTATACCTCTGAGGATGCCAGTCACAGCTACTGGCGAAACGTCAGGTCCTACAATGCCAAGACCATGGCCACGAAACCTGGAAAACAGCTAATGAACTCCGGCCATGAAAGCCTTCGACAACATACTAACTAGAAGTGTTGGCCTGATCCTGAAACCTACTGCATACAAAGCTCATACTGATTTACAAGGGTGTTCATAAGAGGAGCAGAAGGCCTACCCTACTGTTATTGCCTGTTTGAGCATATTGGAACATAAGCCAGAATGCTATAGGAAGGAGAAGAACTAGCCAGATATTTTAACTTGATTGTAACATGTGGCAGATAGGGCTAAAAATAGACAAATAACTTAAGTTTTCTTTATTACAGTTGATACAGAGCTTGGAACGAACACAGAGACTTGGAATGGTAATCACACTGTTAAAAAATACTTCAAAAAGTAGTCTGATTTCTTGGAAGGGCTCTTCTTATAGCAAACCATATTCACCTACTGCCTTCCATGCTAGGATTCCCCCTCATACAGCTGCAAAGCGGTGACAATTTTCAGGGTATACAGTTCTAAAATATAGTCAAATATATGAGGCAGAAAGGAATTAGAATAGTGCTTCTCTTAAGATAAGGTACTCCATCATTACATAACGCAGAATAACAAATATAGTGATGCAAAAAAGAGATTCAGACATTTCTTCCGGGGATTAAAAGTGAGTTCCCAATTTCCAGGACTTAGTGGGGCAAATAGAAGATGTTATTTAGCTCTCAGTTTCTTTTAAGCAAACGTCTTTTCTGGGGAGCGCTAAGTGTTCAGATACAGCACACAGTGCCTAGTAACCTAACAAAGCCGCGATTGGTGGCTGCACAGAAAGATTTCTTTTCCATGTAGGTTTCTAACCGTGAAAAGACACAAAGTTCAACTGCTTTTGGAATCCTTAATTAAATGCAACAAAGAAGGGCAATTAGAGCTGCATTTTCTTTCTCCCATCCAACAATCCTTCCGCAAGCCTTTAGAAACATTTTTTTTTAATTCCAAGGTTTATAAGCAGACTTAATCATAAAGACCCTTGCAATTATCAATTTTTAGACGGACACCAGAAGTTCTTTCCAAGGTGCTTGTATCCCACATTTTGCTAAGGGGTTATGGGGGAGGGGTCACCGCAGCATTTCCTGGAATTTGCCTTTTGTTAGAGTTGTTATTCTTCCACAGATCTGAATTATTGGAGCAGAATTGGAATTTATACAGCACCACACGTACTGGACTGGAAACGAATCACGAGATGAAAGGCTCTTTGAATTTCCAAATTATTTGCACACAGTCAACATAACTTTTTTGATTAAATGGAATGGACACAAGGGCATCCCCTCAGCCTTTGCAGTTGTGGTGTCCCTAGAGGAAGTAACCAAGTGTTTACTGGGTTCCTCAAATAGAAGGTAGGTCTTAGAAGCCAGCATAATAAACTAGCCAAGTATAATAAACTAGTAAAGTGACAGTCATCGTTATGATAGCTGTGTGTGTGTGTGTGTGTGTGTGTGTGTGTATGAACGTGTATGTATACATATCCCTGGAGGATGAGCCGTTACAGAGGGTCTGAAATGGCTGGGTTGCAAAGTGTCTGTCAGAAAATTTAACCCACAGGATCCCGGTCAAGAGAGGTGTTGGATAGGCATGCTTTGTCCTAGCCAGTCATCCATATGAGAGAGGTATCCTAAGGGAAATTTGTAAGTTAAACCTGCTTTCTGCTCCTGAGGACTCTTGACAGCGAGTTATTTATTTATTTACTTCATTTACACACCACTTTCCCCCTCAACGTGGACCCAAAGGACCTTCCATTGTTCTTGTGGCAGAGATCTTAAAACTTGCTGAGGCTCAAGAGTGTCACCTAGAGCATCTGGAATCGTAGATCCCTAGAGAATGAGCTATTCACTTTCATTCCACACTGGACCACCCTGGACCACGTAATCTATTTTGGACAAAGGACAATCCTGTTTGTATAAGATCATCTATTTGTCATGAATGTTGAGAGCCGTTACCAGGTACTTGATGGAGGTGGGACTATATCGTATATGGTTCTGATGGCAAAAGTAGCCTTTGACATCACACATGGGGATTTATGTGGGATTGGAGAAATCAGCTTGTCATTCTTAGAGTGGTTCAGGTCCAATTACATTGAGATTTTCACTTGTCTTCAGTTTTCAATCTTCAGTGGAAACTGGGTCCACAGGAAGCTGAGTAGGGGTTAAGGACTCCTCTGACTTCTTGTTACCGGAAGGAACTCTGCACATGTTCTGAGGAACCTACTACAGCATAGCTAATGTGTGTTTAGCTTAATTAGTTCAACTGTGTAGCTTTTCATTTGAATATTTCTGTGTTGTTGTTGCTGTGTGCTTTCCCTTTTATTTTGTTTTGCCTTTTTCCACCCCTTTTTGAATCCAACCACCCTTTCCCTTTTTAAAATCTTTTTTACAATAGACCTGTTTATAAAGACCTTATTTTTTGCTTCACTTAGTACAATCTATTTTTCTGGGATATTTCTCTTAATCTCTTCCTCATGTGCTAGACTGCACAGGTGCTACCAAGTTGGTTATAGGGTTGCCATTCCCCCGGTGGCAACAGGGAAATCCTTGATTTTTGTGGCTTCACATTACAACTGACATTACAACTTCATTTTTCTAAAAATGTATGCTTATTTCACAAAAGGTTTACAAAGTTCAGTTATTGCAAAAGTTTTTCAGTGTCAATTTTAACATTTATGCATTTTTTCCAATCACCATGGTATTTAACAATAACATCTTATGTCCTTTAGAGGAAAAATTGTGAATTGCAGCATTTTAAATACCCATCATCATCCTTGGCTTCACTCAATTTTGTTTATAACACTCTTCCATTTTCTTCTAGTCGTGAGGGTGGGGGATTGGGAGGGGCCTCACAAGTGAAGTAGTCTAGGGAATCCAAGGGAGTGAGAAGCACTGCCACCCCATTAAGACTAGAATCAGGTGGGTAGCCATGTTGGTATGAAGCAACAGAACAAGTTTGAGTTCAGTGGCACCTTTAAGACCAACACAGTTTTATTCAAGATATAAGCTTGCACACAAAACCTTGTGCCCTGAATAAAACTCAGTTGGTCTAAAAGATGCCACTGGGCTCAAACTTTGTTTTCCCAATAAGACAGTTACTGTAATGGCGGAGGAGGCTTAATAACAAATAGTCTGCTAAGAAAAAGGACCCTAGAAGCTGGTGATAAGATGAAAGGATGTAGCATTGCCTCCAGGACATGTTGTGAGAGAGCCCAACTTCAAAGAGCAGCATAGTTTTGCCAACTCCAGGTTGGGAAATTCTTGGAGATTTGGGGGTTGGAGCTTGGTGAGGTCTGTAAGATGTATGTCCCCTTATTGATCATGAAGACTGTGTACAGGGAACCTGCAAATCTTCATAATTTACTAGAATGGTCATTTGAGGCTCACTATTTGTATAGAAACCTGACCTGAATGGCCCAGGCTAGCCTGATCTCATCAGATCTCAGAAGGTTTAGCCATAGTTAATATTTGGATGAGAGACCATCAAGGTAGTCTAGGGTTGCTATGCAGAGGCAGGCAATGGCAAGCTACCTCTGAACATCTCTTGCCTTGAAAACCCTGTGGGGCTACCATAAGTTGGCTGTGACATGATGATACTTTCCACCCCTCAATTTATATAGAAATATGCACATAGCGCATATCTCACATTATCAGTTATCTCTACTTTTCTGATTTCCCCAAAATTCAACATAATCAAAGACAAAATACGATGAAAAGAACCCTTGATTAATGAGCAGCTCTTGGCATCTTTGTTTTCATTCAAATTTGCAGATCAAAGTGGAATTCTTCATTCAATGAATATACATAGCAACCTGGAGCACCAACATCTGCTCATATCTATAATATCTGCTAAACAGTATCTGAGGAGAGTCAAAGTGGATTCTAAATGCAGCAAGTTCCGTCTCAATAACCCTCTCCTAACAGACCCATTTCTAAATTTTGTTATAATAGGTATATTTATTTGAAAGCGGTACTGATTTCATTGAGATTTACATCCAAGTAAACATGTTTAGGATTATATCCTTAATTTACATTCTAATTTAAACATCTTTTTTTTAAAAAAAAATAGTTGTAATCTCTAGCTGCTAACAAAAAGCAAGTGTTTTTTTCCTGAATTAAAAGCAATAAATGTCTTCTTGATTGGTCTTGTATAAGTCAGTCTTGTGCAGTTATAAAAGACTACTACATGGCAGTAATCCAAGTCGAGAAACTTTTTTCTTCCTTGGAGATATAGTGATGGCAAGTTTCACTGCTAAATCTTTGCCAGGTATGCAGCTGTGCAGGATGCTTGGCAGAAAAAGATTGCAACCAATGATACTATGTTGTATCAGGAGAAATCATCCAGGAAAACAGTCTACATGGTTTACCATAATAAATGTCAGTCAATCAGGCTACATGGTTTTAGTAAGTGGGCCAATCAGCACATCTCAGAGCAGTGAAAAGGTGTAAGTGAACCTGGATTAGACAGACCAGCTAATCAAAGGAAGAAAGGGGGAGGGATATGGTTGAGGTGAAGAGAACATAGAAGAGGAGAGTGAGTGTAATATGCACTATTTATTTATTTTGTTGAGCTTCTAGGCCCCTGCACCCCTGCACAGCAGGCTCAGGGTGGGTTACAACATTCCTTGTTGTTGTTCAGTCACACAGTCGAGTCTGACTCTTCGCGACCTCATGGACCACATCATGCCAGGCCCTCCTGTCTTTCGTCGTGCTTCGGAGTTTGCTTAATTTCATGTTTGTTTATCTCGATAACATTGTCTAACCATCTCATCCTTTGTTGTCCCCTTCTTCTTTGACCTTCAATCTTTCCCAGCATCAGGGTCTTCTCCAGTGAGTGTTCCCTTCTCATTTGGTGGCCAAAGTATTTGAGCTTCAGCTTCAGTATCTGGCCTTCCAGGGGTCAGTCAGGGTTGATTTCTCTTAGGATTGACTGATTTGATCTCCTTGCAGTCCAGGGGACTCTCAGGAGTCTTCTCAAAAGAATCTATTCTTTGGCGCTCAGCCTTCCTTATAGTCCAACTCTCGCAGCCATACATTACTACTGGGAATACCATTGCTTTGACCATACGGACTTTTGTTGGCAGGGTGATGTCTCTACTTTTTAATATGCTGTCTAGGTTTGCCATCGCTTTCCTCCCAAGGAGCAGGTGTCTTTTATTTTCATGGCTGCAGTCACCGTCTGCAGTGATCTTGGATCCCAGGAACGTGAAATCTGTTACTGCTTCTACAATTTCTCCTTCTATTTGCCAAGGAATGATGGGGCCAGATGCCATGATCTTAGGTTTTTTTATGGAGTTTCAAGCCAACCTTTGTGCTCTCATCTTTTACCCTGAATAAGAGGCTCTTTAGGTCCTCTTCACTTTCTGCCATTAGAGTGGTATCGTCTGCATATCTGAGGTTGTTGAAGTTTTTCCCAGCAATCTTAATTCCGGCTTCTGACTCATCCAGGCCAGCATTTCGCATGATGTACTCTGCATATAAATTAAATAAGCAAGGGGACAATATACATCCTTGTCATACTCCTTTTCGTATGCTAAACCAATCAGTTATTCCATATCTTGTTCTAACTGTCGCTTCTTGGCCCTTATACAGGTTTCTGAAGAGATATGTGAGGTGGTCTGGTAGTCTCATCTCTCTAAGGGCTTGCCATAGTTTGTTGTGATCCACACAATCAAAGGCTTTAGCATAGTCAATGAAGCAGAAGTAGATCTTTTTCTGGTACTCTCTTGCTTTCTCCATAAGCTAGCGAATGTGGGCAATTTGATCACTAGTTCCTCTACCTCTTCGAAACCCAGCTTGTACTTCTGGCAGTTCTCTATCCATGTACTGCTTAAGCTTAGCTTGTAGGATCTTGAGCATGACCTTGCTAGTGTGTGAAATGAGTGCAATTGTGCGATAGTTTGAACATTCCTTGGCATTGCCCTTCTTTGGGATTGGAATGTATACTGACCTTTTCCAATCCCGCGGCCACTGTTGTGTTTTCCAAATTTGCTGGCAAATTGAGTGCAGCACTTTAACAGCATCAACTTTTAAGACTTTGAATAGCTCAGTTGGGATACCATCACCTCCACTAGCTTTGCTGTTAGTAATGCTTTCTAAGGCCCATTTGACTTCGCACTCCAGGATGTCTGGCTCGAGGTCAGTGATTACACTGTCACGGTTTTCAAGGACATTGAGGTCCTTCTTGCATAGTTCTTTTGTGTATTCTTGGCATCTTTTCCTAATCTCTTCTGCTTCTGTTAGGTCCCTACTGTTTTTGTCCTTTATCATGGCCAGCTTTGCATGGAACGATCCCTTGATTTCTCCAATTTTCTTTATTTCTCTCTAGTCCTTCCCATTCTATTGTTTTCCTCTATTAATTTGCATTGTTCATTCAGGAAAGCCTCCTTATCTCTCCTTGCCTTTCTATGGAAATCTGCATTCAGTTGGATTAATCTTTCCTTTTCACCTTTGTCTTTTGCTTTCCTTCATTCCTCTGCTATTTGTAAGGTCTCATCAGACAGCCACTTTGCTTTCTTTCATTTCTTTTTCTTTGGGATGGTGGTGATTGCTGCCTCCTGTACAATGTCACAAACCTCTGTCCAGAGTTCTTCAGGCACTCTATCTATCCTAGTCCTTTAAACCTATGCTTCACCTCCACTGTATATTCATCAGGGATCTGATCTAGGTCAAATCTGAATGGCCTAGTGGCTTCCCCAACTTTCTTCAGTTTGAATTTTGCAATGAGTAGCTCATGATCTCAGCCACAATCAGCTCCAGGTCTTGTTTTTACTGACTGGATAGAGTTTCTCCGTCTTTGATTGCAAATGACATAATCAATCTGATTTCAGTGTTGCCCATCTGGTGATGTCCATGTGTAGAGTCGCCTCTTAGGTTGTTGGAAGAGGGTGTTCGCTATGACCAGCGTGTTCTCTTGACAAAACTCTGTTAGCCTTTGCCCTTCTTCATTTTGTTCTCCAAGGCCAAACGTGTCTATTATTCCAGTTACCTTTTGACTTCCTACTTTAGCATTCCAGTCCCCTATGATAAGGAGGACATCTTTTTTTAGTGTTAGTTCTAGGAGGTGTTGTAGGTCTTCCAGGGCCGGCTCACCCGCTAGGCGAACTAGGCCTTCGCCTAGAGCACGAGCCGGCCATTAGGGCGCGGGAGAAGAAGCAGGGGTGGCCGCCGACGCCTGGCCAGCAGCTGGGAGGAGCTCTGCCACCCAGCTGCAACCTGCAGGAGGAGGACGCGCGGAGGTGGCGTGGGCAGGGTGCGGTGCTTTCCTCCTCCCTGCTGCGGGACTGGTGGCGGCGTGAAGGGTCTCCGGCCCCAGCCGCCTCCTGCTGCAGGCTCACTTCCCATTCAGCCGCAGAGCTCCTCCTAGCTGCAAGAAAGGTGGCGGCGGTGGCTCTCCTGCCCGGCTCCTGCGGGGGGAGGGGAGGGGGGCCTTCTCTGGCCCAGCCACCGCCGCCACCTTTCTCGCTGCTGGGAGGAGCTCTGCCAGCCGGCTTCAGGAGGAGGATGCGCCAGCAGCCGCTAGCGCTCGCCTCCAGCCTGAGTGGGGGTGCAGCTTCAAATACGGGGTGATTCGGTCCCAGGCCTGGCGGGCAAAACTTGTTGCAGCCAAAGAGAAGGCTGGAAAGCAGAGCCAGCTGCATTTTTAATATCTGAAGCGGCGCCCTAAATATTTTCGAGCTGTTACAGCCCTAAAGAGTCAGCGGGAAAGTGGACGAGGCGATCCTTTTCAAACACATATGCACCCCGCGCGGGCGCTCACAATCCGGTTGCGTTAAAACGACCCGGATGATTTTAAATTATCAATGTTTATAATTTCAGGGAGGTTTTGTTTTTTTGTTGTTTGCTTTTGGTTTTTCGTTTTCATATTTGACTTCTGTTTGGGGGGTTTTAAGATTTGCTTTCAGTTGTCCGTTGATCCCCCCCACCTTTTTGGTTCAAATATGTCGAGACTCGAGATAGATCGAAGGCATCTAGAGGCCTCTTGACAAGTTGTCACCAGCGGCTCAAGGCTCATCAACGAGCTTGTTCTCAACAACGTTTACAGGGCTGGTTCTCCAGCCGAGGCACCGGCGCCCCCTCCTCCCCCCAGCAGCCGCCGCCACCGCCTTTCTCGCAGCTGGGAGGAGCTCTGCCGGCCGGCTTCAGGAGGAGGATGCATGGTGGCCGCCAGCGCTCGCCTCCAGCCCGAGCGCTTCTCCGCTTCCCATTCGGCCGCAGAGCTCCTCCCAGCCGCGAGAAAGGTGGCAGTGGCGGCTGGGCCGTAGAAGAGGCCCCCTCCCCCCCAGCAGCCGGGCAGGAGAACATGAGAAAGGCAGCGGCTGGGGGGAGGAGGAAGAGGGGAGATGCGCAGACCTAGACCCCCCCACACACACACCGCCCGCCACGGGGAAAGGACGCCCAGAGCCCTGCCAGGAGGTTGGCATCTGCGCTCGCCTAGAGCGCAGGACAACCTCGGGCCGGCCCTGAGGTCTTCATAGAACCAGTCCTAGAACCATAAAACATTCCTAGGAATATACAAAAATTTAAAATAGAATATAGCCATAAAACAGTTACAAAACAATATTACTATACAAAAACCTTAAGAGGTACCAAGAGGGCAATGAGCTGAATTGGATGAAGTTCTCATTGCTAAGTTGCACATCTAAAGAGTGCAAGAGAAGTGGGTGGGTAAGTAAAGCAGCTATGATGGACTGAAAAACACTGCTGGTCACAGCTAAGCTAAATAGAGCAGAGCAGAGCAAGGGAGGCCATTGTATTAGAAAGACTGGAGTTAGAACTGACCTTTACACACCGGACCATGTCTTGTCCCTCCACATTCTAAGTACCCTGTTAGTGAAGCATACATTTACCTAGTTGATATATTTCTTTATATCCCTGTCTTCTGCACAATGGGGACCCAAAGTGGCTTACAATACAAACAAATACAGTAGAAACAAATAGGGAAAGGGTGGAAAAAGACTTCTGAGTGCAAAGCAGGTTTTCCTTTTATTATAGAAGATCTTCCACCCAGCTCTAGGCTAACAGCTGAAGGACAAGAACCTTTCATCTCACACCCACTTGGCCCATATGCCTCTGGGTGAATGTAGGTGAATGCTTCAGTACTACTTTCTCCCTAGTTCCCCTATGAAGCTAGTGCTGAACCATAGTGCCAACCAACTGCTGTTAAAAACAGCAGACATTTACTGAATCAGCAAATTTAATTTTTTTAAAAGAGTATAGGGGAAAAAAATCCACAAACCACTTTTCCCCTCAGAAATAAATGTAGAATTGGAGGAAAAAACCCAACGTTGGCTACAAAATATGGTTAAGAAAGCAATTCTGAACTATGGACGTTTAATGTGGATTCTGAAAATGGGATCAGCATCTTAATGAAATGAAATACAATGTTCTGCTGTTATTTAGCTATTATATCCCAATTAAGGTTAAAGTGATAATATGTACTTCCCTCCCCAAAGTGAGTAATAAAAGAATGGCGGTTACCCAGGAATAGTGTTTAGAAATGGGATGCTGCTGAGAGCCAAAACTCTACTGAGCTACCATGCTGCAGGACATACAACAACTTGAAGTATGGTACATACTTGAAAGAAGAAAAATATTGAGAGGAAATCCAGAAAAAATATTAATAAAAACAGCTGAAGCTAATTAACCAGCCAGGAGTGGAAGGCCGCTTAATAGGAAGTGCAATTTATAATTAAGCCAGATGTTCAGTTAGAGAAAATTGCCAGAGAGCAAGTGTGAGCCAGAAGGGCTGAAAACTTTGAGTTCTGGCCAGGAACAGAGACTATATTGTGTAGATTTGCACTGGAAAACAGATTGGACTTGGAGAAGAAAGTCGGCCTCTTTCACACTTCAGTGCAATAGACAGAATAGTCAGTCTCTAAACGTGCTGAAAAATCAAACATATGAAACACTCACTTTGTGATTTTGTAACCACCATCAAACATGTCCCCTTGACATTCATGAAGCCAAATTTTCACTGGGAAAATTGAAACTGGGAAGGGGCGTAATTTTACCAGTTATCGCCTGATATTGTGGATTAATAACTGTGGGTTATCTTCCAGGAAAATAAATGGTTCTCCTAATAGGTGAGCTGCCTCAGAAAAGGGGCATCAGTAAACATGTCTGAATCCTCTATGGCAAGTGAGTAAGAGATATGAATCTGTTTAGCTATGAACTCACCAATCTGAAATGCAGTTGAATAGGTCTATTCGTGTATTTCCAGTCTTTTAGCATATTGCTCTCCTCAAATGTTCAAGTTTCATCCTATAGATTATATTATATTTAACTATGAAAAATTCACTACATTATGGAATTGCTAAAACAGCGAACATCCATAATACCAAAGCTAACATACATGCCATACTAAGACATCCCCCCAAATCCTGTCTTGGTTCTTGAGTTGACCAAAAGCTCAGGGTTCTAGATCTGCAGCAAAATTACAGAATGAGCAAAAATGACATCTCCCAAACCAGCTGTTGAGGTTCTGCAGAATGAGGAATCCATGGACATGACCAGGAGGAAATGTAGAAAACAGTATATCCAAGTGAGATTAATTTGGTGGCTGCTCTATGCTCAGCTCCAGCTGTTAATTCTCAACTAACAGTTTCTGCAGACTAGAACGGATGAATTCTCGGGATAAGTTTGATTGTGTGGTGTTTTAGAAAAGCAATGAATGAATCAACAAATGACATCTGTATTAACTGATCAAAATGTGTTGTGGAACAGAATAACAGATTAATTGACACTGGTACTGACTGATACAAAAACTATATTTTTACAGTAGTCACCTTCCAGAGCAAAAAAGGCAAGAATGGGCCACACTTACATCCTCTCCCTAGCAAACTTACCAATGTACCTTTCCATAATTTAATATGACAATATCCTAATATCAAAATAATTTTCAGGAGCTCCACTTCTACATACACATACCTGCCTAATTTAGCCAAGTATGTTTTGAATAAAATGACTGATTTGTAAATATTGTTGACATTTGTTTTTTCTGTAGGTAGCAGTAATTACAGTTACTATTCTGGCCTTCGTTATGTCTGGTTTCTGTTGATGATGTAATTAGATTTAGATTGCATTTTTATTTCTGAGAGAGAGAGAGAGAGAGAGAGAGAGAGAGAGAGAGAGAGAGAGAGAGAGAGAGGTGTTAACAGGTTGCTGGTGTTTCTTTAGCATGATTTATTAATCTTAGTTCATATAATGATATTTCTTATCATAAAAGGGCAATATAGTGGAACAAAAGAAAACTGTTTCCAACAAAACAAAAAGTACTTTACATTTTTTGGGTATTTTTGCATTTGTGTGTATGTGCCCATGCCTAGGAGTCATGGAGACCTCTGGTGACTCCTCCCAGGGCACAGATGATATTTAGAGACGTGGCTTGAGAGCCTGCCTCTGGCCTCCTGACCCTGGTATTCTCTGGAGGTCTCCCATCCAAATACTTGCCAAGGTCAGCCCCGCTTAGCTTCCAAGATTTGATGAGATCAGGCTTTCCTGGGCTATCTAGGTTAGGGCATACGTCCAAATTGTAACAAGTCCCAATGGGCATTCCATTAATTGATAAAAAGATTCCACTTTTGTTCATATGGAACCAATGGGTTCCTACAGATTCTAGAACATACTTTATCCATAATAGGGTTGCCAAGTCCCCTTGTAAATCTGGTGGGTGGATTTGGGGGTGTTCCAGCTGGGCAGGGACATCACATGGTGTAACGTGATACAATGATATCATCTGGAAAAAATGATGTCATCACATTGGCAATGCCAGGGGCGACACTCTGGTTTTTGGGCAAAACTCTGTGGTAAATTCGCCTGTAACTAGTGTTCCTTCTAAGCTGAGTTAGTGTGAGCTAGCTCACAGTGTTTTAGCCTCTGGCTCACAGATTTTTGTCTTCGCTCAGGGAGGATGGCTCCAGAGCAAAATAATTTATGCAGTAGCCAAATCACTCACTCACAACTTTTATGCCAGGCGCTCACAAAGTAGAATTTTTGCTCACAAGACTCCACAGCTTAAAGGGAACATTGCCTGTAACCGTAGATTTTTGCCCAAAAAACAGAGCGTCCCTGTGCAAGTCCCTGATGCAATGATGACACGTTTGGGTGACATCATCACATCAGGGATGTTGCGTGGTTTCCCCAACCAGTGAGCAAGTCTGTGGCAGGGAGAAGCCCCCAAAAGCGGGGGATCCCCCACTCCAACCTGGGAACTGGCAACCCTAATCCATAAGCTTCCATTTCTCCCAAATCCAAAACTTTGCAAAACTATTCCAGAACTGTTGGAACTGTTGATTTCTTCCCATTTCTGGCCCATATGATTCTGGTAATGACCCTAAGAATAAATGGGGCCACATAGTCACTGTGATGACATCTCTGAAAGCAAATATAGCCAAATTACTATGAGGACAATACCTCTGGACTTAGGTGCTCCTAGCCAACCAGGAGCACATTATGCTTCTTAAAAAGAAAAGACAAAATGGCTGCAAACTGGAAAAGGAGGGGCTGGGATCATGCAGCCAATCATTTCCTTTCAAGCAGCAGTTTGGAAGTATTTTGTCTCTTTAAAGGAAATGATACAGTAATCCCCTTCTTTTTCAACCAACTTGCAAAAGCTTTGCCCCAGGAAGAGTAAGGATTATAGTGAGAATTTAAGTGGCAAATAGCTTGCAACTTTACAGAATTAAAACACAGTCCAACAGCATCCCACTCTTTGCAAAACATTATCTGATTGGGGGGGGGGATTGAAAACACATCCCTTGTTGTGCACCCTTTCAATAGTCTGCCAAGACAGGGGACCTTTTCCAGAAAAAAAAAAGGGCAGACCTTATTTGGCTTGGCTTTTCATATTTGCTCTTATCTTTTATCTTTATACAATAAAACACTGCAACAAATGCAACACTGGAAAAGATTAATTGGCCCAAATCTATATTAATAAAAATAGGATCATCCAGAGTTTTAAAATTATTATTAGAGGGTTCAGATACTTGTTCCTAATATGATAATGTAAAGGGTGTCACAATAAATAAACGATAAGAAAGACAGTATTTCTAGCCAAAGAATCTCATTAAAAGGTAAAGGTAAAGGTTTCCCTTGCTTGAAAGCTAGTTGAATCCAACTCTAGGGGGCGGTGCTCATCTCTGTTTCCAAGCCGAAGAGCCAGGGCTGCCCGAAGATTTCTCCGTGGTCATGTGGCCAGCATGACTAAACACTGAGGCGCACGGAACGCTGTTACCTTCTCACCAAAGTGGTACCTATTTATCTACTTGCAATTTCTTGCTTTCAAACGGCTAGGTTGGCAGGAGCTGGGGCCAGAAACGGGAGCTCACTCAGTCACGTGGCACTAGGGTCTCGAACTGCCAAACTACAGACCTTCCGGTCTGCAGCTCAGCGTCTTAACCTCTAAGCCCAAAGAGTCTCATACAGAAGTATAATTTACCTTCTCACATTCAAGGGTATTGATTTAATCTGTGAGCTTCATATTTATGCAATAGCTTGTCTCTGGTCATCAGGATTCATCTTTAAATTCTATGGCTCTATCAGAATTATACTTTTACGTTCTTTAGGAAATGGTAAAATACAGAACTCATTCTGAAACTTTTGGGGTTTTTAAGCTTGGGTGGGGGGCTATGATACAATGTAGGGAAATGACCAAAATGATTCAAATGATCTAATAATTACAAATAATAGATAGAGGCAATGGATATAATATCCTTGTTTTATTTTTAGTCCAGCAGTTAGCATATGCCGTAGATGAATGAGTGGACAGACAGGCAAAGAAACACAAAGTTGGATCAAATTCTACAGCAGAAGTCTGAAGTCTAAAGATCAAGGAAGAAGACTCACTGTAGAAGGTGGTTTTGCTTATACACCTCAGTGTATGCATTTGACCGCTGCATAATGAGTTAATCTGAGCGGGCTGTAGAAAATTTAGGGGATCTTCCTCTATCCCACACACAGGTGTAAGATTGTGAACTAGATTCATGAGCTGTAGCAATACAATGATCATTGTTCTTTATTCATGTCGAACCCATACTTTTTCAAGATTGCCAGGAAAATTGTCTAATAGATGCCATGGACTTTCTTCTTTTTTGATGGGGATTCCTATTGTAGATTCCTATCCAGTGTTTTGGTAAGGTCCATTGCTTTAACACCAATGGACCATGGAAATGTAATAAGAGTAAAGAAGATCATCCATAACAGTGTTGCATAATGAATTCCTGGAGCTATATACACCTCACAACTGGGTCCCAGTGGCTTCCCAGTAAGCCAAGGCATGGTGGACATCTGAAGAGTAGGAATAAAACTTGGACTATTAACATAGATCACTAGGCAGTTGTTAATAAAACATTGGCTACTCCTGCCTTAGACCATATATGAACAAGTGACATGTAAGTGGTGACAGGTTCTGTATCCCATTACTAATTCCATGTAGTACTTAAACTTGACAAAAGGCAAGGAATGTCCCCCCCCCATTCTGTTAGTGTGCTTTCAGAACAGCTGCACATTACTCTGGCCCACTCATTAAAGCATAATCTGATATTACATAATTGCAAAATAAATGTAGCCAGGTAATACATAACACAAAATTAAAAGGCATAGTGTGAGAAAATAATAAACATCAGGATAATTAAGAAAGAGTGGACTGAGGAAGGGAGCTACTTGTGTTCAAACAGCAACATGTTTCTGCCTCCTTCAGGGTGAGTTTAGATTGATTAGCATGTTAAATGAATTTCTTGAAGCCAACATATAAGAATGGAAGCACCAGACATTCAGCATTCTTTTAGAAAACACCAGAATTGGCATTATTAAAATTATAATCAGTGATTCCCACAAATGAATGGATTGTAGGAAGAATATGTCTCTCTCAGAATGAACTGTACTTGAGGGGGTGGGGGTGATGTGCCAGCCAAAAACTGGCTTCCCAGCTTCCTTTGGCCCTTGCTTCCCTGTGAACCCTCAACTTTGTTTCTGCCTCCCTTAAGTCCCACACTGACACTCGGTTATGATTCCATACATGAGCAGTGTTGGATTTTGCTCACATCTGATGCCCACATTCATGCTTGACCCTTTGCTTCCAGTAGGGTTTCCAACTTCCAGGTGGTAGCTGCAGATCTCCTGGGATAATAACTGATCTCATAGCAACAGAAATCAGTTCACCTGGGGAAAACAGTCGCTTTGGAAGGTGGACTCTATGGCATTATACCCCATTGAAGTCCCTCCCCTCCCCAAATCCCGCCCTCCTCAGGCTCCACCCACAAAATCTCCAGGTACTTCCCAACTGGCAACAGAGTTGGCAACCCTATTCTGGACCAGATAAATACACCAGTCTCTCTCATTTCTTAGCATGAAGTGAGTTGATAGTCTACAAATACATCACACGTTAAGAAGAGGACTGATGTAATGGTTGCTGATGATGTGGAGCATTTTATAATGGGGCTTCTGCTAGGACATATGGTACTTGCTGCTGTAATATGTATGACACTAACACCTAATAGAAATTTGGGCACAAGCTCTCCTCATCACTGTCAAATAAGTCTGAATCAGGGCACAAGAAAGGGATAGTGGTGAGGGCTTTCAGTAGTGAGGACTCTGAGAAGATCAGAACCATATTTGCATTGGTTTGTAGCCTTAATGTTATATATCTCCTCCTATTTTCAAGATCTGTCCATTGTATGAATTTTGTTTGAGTAGGAGAAGGTTCACATAGCTATTTTGTTCCTTATATCTGATTCGTTGTAATGATTTACACAATGTGCTCATTTCATGTGTTGTGTCCCCTTTTATGTCCAAGGCTAGCATAATGCAGAAACTGCTGTCTATAGGGCTCCAGTCCCAAACTTTTAATCAAATGAAAGACAGTGCTTATCCCTTTTACATGTATTTTATTTCTTATTTTTTTCATTTGCCATAGAAAGAAATATGAAATCTGCATGCAACTCCCTAAATATTTGAAACATTTAAATAGCATATGATAATTTAGAAGTACAATACATTATACTGAAAGATAATATACGGAAATTTCCTGTAGTATATTTACAGTTGAAAAGGTAGTTTGTTATTTATAATTTTAAAAAGACGAATGCACTCCTTACCAATGGAAGTATTACATAACATAACAATGATGTTGCTTTGTGACTAAAATGTGTATATCCATTCCCTTATCAGAGTAGGGTTTTTTCCTGTAAAAAGTTATATTTTTGAGAATCTCAGACTATAAATCCAAAGAACCATACACAATATTCCTGAAGCTTAAAATATCTCAATACTGAAGATGCAAACTTTTCATAAGAACCTTAGCAGAACAAAAATATGTGCTTTCTTTGTATTAAAACAGCTTTATAAAGTTTATTTTTTCTTCACAGACAAAAATGAAGGAGTAGCATATTGTAGTATACCCTCCACAAGGATTAACAGGTGAACAGCTTATATCATTTTACAACCACTGTGAATTTACTGTATCCCAAATATAATATTCTAAATACTTAACTGTTCCCCATCCCCTACAGAAAAAGACATATTCTGTTACAGGAAACCTTCACATTGGCATAGGAAGCTGCCCCAATGCCAAAGAAGACACATCATTTCAGAACACCTTATATGTGTGTGTATGCAAATTATGGTTCACTGAATGAGCTTATAAAGCCCAGTTTCTAATCAGTGATATATAAACAGCTTTCAATGCACTCATTTTTTTAAAAAAAACCTTTAAGATGAAGACTCATGAGATTTCTCACTTCAAAGGGGGAATGTATGAAATCTAGTATGTAAAAGACACTTATGAAATCTGGCAGCTATAAAATGTAAAAAGTGATCCTTGGTAAAAAGTGCTTTATAACAATATAGTATTTGTGTCATGTCTTGTGAGAAGTAACCTCCTCCATTGTCCATCCTTTCCTTATGCCTGCCGCACAACTTTGTTTCTTGTATTATCCTTTTACCTTCTTATTCTTCATAAACTCTGTGGAGATAAAAACAGAGAACTAGCTTTTCAGCCAGTTTGATTAAACCACAAACAACCCCATAACCTCCCAGGAAAGTAAATATCAAAATGCAGATGTGCCAGCTTCCTAAACCCAACAGCTTCTGGTCTTTTTTCTGTGTTGTTTTTCTCTGTTTTAAGACACATGTCAGTAGTCTGGAGATGAATGAAAATGTATCTTGGAATCAGCAAGTTTAAATTCATTCCTGAGATGCTCCACTGTAACTACGGGCCTGGTATAAGGTAGGCCAACATTGCTATCCTCAGTCTGCAGATGGCCACTGAGAAAGACTGGCTGAACTGAAGTCACCTAGTGAATTTGTCACAAAAGCCAGATTTGAACCATGGTCTTCCTTGTTTCCAGGGCAACGGCTACCATCACGCTGCTCTAGCTCTCTCTGCTTCCTGATACCAGGTAGAATTCCCAACCTCCATGTGGGGCCTGGAGATCTCCTGAAACTACAATTTATCTGCAGATTAAAGAGATTAGTTTCCTTGGAGAAAACAGCAGCTCTAGAAGACAAACTCCATGGTTTACCACAGAATCTAGGCGAAATCACCCCCCAGATTCCTGACTCTACAGGCATTACCCCCAAATCGGCAGGAATCTCCCAGGTTGGAGTTGGTGGGTAAAGCAAAATGAGTGTGCAAATTAGCCATGATCCTGGCCTCAGTCAGGCTCCTGGCCTCAGCAGCATCATTCAGAATTTAAATGGCTATAAGCAAAACCAGAATGCTCATGAGCTATGGGTTTCCATCCCTTTTGCCTTCTCCTAAGTGCAAACAGAAGAGATCAGAAAGTGCATATCCAGCCACATGTTTTTAACTATTGAAAAGTCCTGGAACAATTTATGAAACTATGTTACTGGTTTAAATCCTTCAGAAATGAAGCGTTAACTTTTTCTTCATAAAGACATTGAAAAATTCCAGACACTGCATTTGTCCAAATGACCTAAATCAACTTGACCATAACTAAGGCCAGTATTATTTCTGGGGGGAAACTCATGTAGTTTATCTTTTCCTTGTGTTTATCTTTAAAAACTCCTAATACCAAGTATACAAACGAAATCTGTGGGTTGTGTCCAGCTTCTGCTGGCAAAATCCTTATTGACCTCTGTGACAGCAAGATTGAATTCTGTGGATCACATGTTCTGTGTTTTGTCTGTTCCCTAAGCTTGTATTACAAGAAAGGCCTGCATGCATTCAGGTTCTTTGTTCTTACTGCTTCTGCTGTTTCACCCCAGGGCAGGTGCACTGAAGTTCAATGAGCCCTGATGCTGAAGAGAATAGCTATTGACATAACCCTCTATTCATCCCAAAGTGGTGATCTATATAAGGAAGCAAGGGTGTTCCTATAATCAATAGACTGGCTTTTAACCAGAGAAGCAGGTTTTGACCTTGCGGTTTCACAGCAAGCATCTTTTGTGATCTCTGGGTCAGTCATGCTGGATGAGATTTTTTAAAGAAATACTGAAGTTGCATTGTTACTTAAGATTCAAATAATTCCTGCACCAACATGCAGGCACCCAGCCAAATAACCCCTGTGCCAGTGGAACACAATAAATTTTGAGGTTTCGCTGGAATTCCAGGTACAATGAGAAAATACTGAAATGTTTTATTCTGGGAAATGTGATTTGGATTTAAACAAAAACAAACACCTGAATGCTACTCTTAAAGCATCATAACCATACATCTGCAAATACATAGCAGCTGCACTTGTGGTGGGATCCCAATTCTTATGTGACACATATCCACTGAAATGAAATGGTTCTTCCTTTAAGTGTATTGACTATAGCTGCTTCTCTTTGGATAAGTTCTTGGGAACTGGCCATGCTCAGCATTTGTCAAAGCTCACAGCAGCAGAACTGCTGTGCACACCCGGCTCCAGTCTATCTTCTGCACAATCAATAAGCTCTGTCCAAAAGAAAATTTATAGGAAGAGAAGCCATGTTTGCAGAATGCACCCAAGCAGCATATAAACCAGAACAGTTCATGCAATACAGTCTGTGCTGTACAAGTATATCCAGGTCAGTTCTCATTCTTTGGTTTGATCAAATGCTACTGTTGTTTTTAATAATCTGTTCTGGTTTGACAGGATTTACTCCCCCCCCCCCAATAATACAGGCTTGAACAGGTGTTTTTAAATGGAAGTGCAAGTAATTTAAACAAAAGACATAAACAAGGCAAGTAATTGTCTTATCCTTTTCTATAGAATACTTCCACCACTTCTGCAATCATCCTTGCCCAAATGACACAAAGTCCAATAATATTCACTTGCCCTGATATATCTCTTCCCCCCCCCCCTTTGCAGAATAATTGATTTTTGCTGCTGGATATCTTTTTAGAGGGCACTCAATGGGTCACATAATTTACTAGATTCTTGTTCATGCACTCATTTAGAAAGGGTGGTAAAATAATGGACCTTCTGTGTTCTCTAAAAATGTTCGCATGGTACATGGTGATCTTGATTTGCATTTTTAAAAGTTAAGAAAACTCTAACCTATCTGGAAAAAGTATCTCACATTAACAAAGGAATGTAAAGCATCTTGATAAAGATTAGTCATGCCATGTTGATAATCTCCTTTTGTGATTATTAAACCAGAAAAAGATTGTTACTTAAAAAATTATTATTAAAGAAAATTGAGAAAACAGTAATCTAGTTGGAAAAATTACCTCAGATTAACATAGGAATCTTGATAAAGATTACTTTAATCTTTAATAATCTTGGTAAAGATAGATAATCTTGATAATCTGATTTTTGTGACTATTGAACCAGGAAAAGGTTGTTATTTAGTTCTGATTAATAAATCCCAAACAATGGAAAATTCCTTTTTAGAGGCTAAAATTATCTGAGACCTGCCTTTGGAATGGGAATTATTATTTTATTTTAGCCTTGTTTTAAAAAGGAAAATGAAGGTTTCTGATTATAGAGGTTACCTCATGCAGCATGGCCAATGGGGTGGTGGAGACAGAAAGGGCAGGTGCAGGGGTCATTTCCTGTGGGAGCGCACAGAAGTGGAGCTCCAGCAGTAAGGAGCCCAGGGGGTGGGCACATGCAAAAGCCCCGCCCCCTGCTCCCAGAAGCCCTCAATTGGGTCACAAGGAGCAAGAAGCAGCCAGGTAAGTTGCAGAGCCCCCCCAGGCCCGCCTTCAGGTACAAGCTCTCCCTCCTCTATGAGGGCAGATCTGCACATCCCCCCCCCATAGCTAACAATCCAAAACAGTCCAGTGGCACCTTTAAGACCAAGTTTTATTCAGGTACAAGCTCTCCCTCCTCTGTGAGGACAGATCTGCACATCCCCCCCCCCAATAGCTAGCAGTCCAAAACAGTCCAGTGGAGCCTGAGTGGTGGGTGTTGCCTTCTGACACAGTTCTGGTGATGTTAGGGGGGGTGTCATATGCAAATAAATTATGCTAATAAGTTATGCTAATGAGCTCCTGCACCTCTTTTTCTATAAAATGACCCCATGGCAGGTGATTTAAAGCCTGTGTGGTATTTGCCACCAGCTGTTTTCTGACGAACTGCCCCACCATCCTTTTCTAACCCTACCAAAAAGGACACCAGCTGCCTTGTTAAGGGCAGAACTTGACCTCCCTTCGGTTAGAACACACGCTCATTTGGTGATTCTTAAATTGTGGAAAAACCATCAGTCAATAAAACCTGGTTCCTTCAGCAATGTGAGCTATCAATTGATACAAAACATGGACAAAACCCGGCAGGCCTTCCTTAATAACATTGCATCCCAGTATACTATTCCAGATGAATTATTGCAATCTTTGGGAAGCAATGTCAATCTAAGGAAATGGATTTATAAAGAAGATGCCCTAATTGATAAATTTTAAATCAGTAAATCAAAGTTTGCTCCATGATACAAAACCACAAAAAAGATCATCTTAGAGCACGTTATTTGACTGAAATTACCATTTATAAGCTCAAGGTAGCATTCCCATCATTACATTTTCAGTCAATGACAACTGAGATGCTGTGGAACCTTGAATGAGGACCTGCTACATTATGTTTTAAATTGTCCCTTATACTCGGAACCAAGGGAAAGATTTCTTGCCAATAGATTGTTTGGTCTGCATCCTCTTTCAGACTCTGATAAATTAACCTCTATGTTGTCAGAAACAGATTCTTTCATTTCCAACAGGGTGGCACTTTTTGCTCTACCTGCCAGGAAAACAAGAGCAAATGTAGCAACTAGGAAGGTATCAACTGATACAGTTGCTGCTAGCTAGTTAGAAATTATCAGATTTTAAAGCTGACTAAATCTTAGACAATATGTATTATTTTGTTACCAGGAAAAAGGCCGGTTGTGGAAATAAATACAACGGCATCTAGAAAGAGGCTCTGAGTGGGTGCCCCGGCCTTGGACACTCAGTGTCAGTTTGCTGTGGCGACCTCAGCAGGGTATCAGGAAATAAATTTGATAATACTATTTGCGGTCTTCCGTCCCATATTTGCCACAAATTCATGATGGTCATTTCTTGACTCTGTAGATTGAAACATGACCCCTAGATATTTGAAAGATGAAACCTGCTCTAGGTTATGGCCCTTTATGCTCCACATCCTTAATTTGGGCCTCTTTCGAAAGGACATCACTTTGGTCTTCTGATAGTTGATTTCTAATAAGTTGGAATCACAATAGGTACCAAGCTGTTTTAGTGCCCTTTTAAGGCCTACTGGTGTTCTAGATAAAAGGACCATGTCGTCTGCATACAGTAAGGCTGTGATACAATGATTTGTCAAAGTAGGGGGATGTGTGTCAACCATTTCAAGGCTTTTAATCAGGTCATTAATATATAGAACAAAGAGATGGGGGGCTAAAACACAGCCTTGTTTGACTCCCTTTTTAGTGGGAATGACATTTGTCAAGTGCCCTTGCTTATTGCATCTAACTCTAGTAGATGTGTTAGCAGGGGTCATTTCGTAGAAAAAGAGCTGCAG
>NW_015174292.1:741101-775797 GCF_001447785.1 Gekko japonicus
GGCCAAAAGAGGGGCCCACCAGTCCACATTCTCAATCAGCAATTCTGGTGGGATGAAATCTGGACCTGCCGCTTTACCCTTCTTGAGCTTTCCAATATAATGACACTGAGTTCACCATTTTCTCCAGAGGAACTGATCTCTGCTACCTAAAGAACAGTTGTAATTTTGAGTGATCTTCAGCCCTCACCTGGAGATTGGCAACGATAGTTCCCCAGAAGGGAATAGTTGGTTTGGAGGGTGGAGTCTATGGCTTTGTACCTGTCTGAGGTCCCACGCCTCCTGAAACCTCACCCTCTCCAGGCTCCATCCCTCACATCTCTAGGAACTTCCCACCTGGAGTTGGCAACCCTATCTTCTTCCCAGCAAATCATCAACCTACCTTTATTTCCCCCTCACTCTTCAGCTTTCCACCCCCCACACACCTGCAGCCTCTCTTGTGCTCAGAAGCCCTGACTGCTACGTCACATTGGCTGTCATACGGGGGCCACCTCAGCAGCATATAAGGATACAGAGCCCACCATTTTCTCCAGGGGAACTGATCTCTGCCATCTGGAAAGCAGTTGTAATTCTGAGTAATCTCCAGCCCTCACCTGGAGATTGGACACATTTTACCTCAGAAGAGCAAAACTGTTTAGAATGTTAGAGGCAAAAGCCAATCAAGTCGCATATGCAAACGACCTCTGTGTTCCAAGGCAGAGGCCAATGAGGCTGCATATGCAAATAACTTCTGTGTTCTGACTGGCTATGGGGGGGGGGAGAGGAACAGCAAAATATTTAGAATGTTGGAGGCAGGACTCGGGCAAAGCAGCCAGTGGATAGGGAGACCCTCTGAATGACAGATCAGAGAGCAAACTGATTTTGGAGCATGTGGAATTCGGCTTTTATTTATAAGGGAGATATTTTATGGATGTATTTTATTGTTATATTTGTAAATATATTTTAGTATAAATGATTTCAGATTGTGAAAGCCTATGGCCATATACAGTAAATTTTCTACCTACCTACTTTTCCTTTACAACACAATGTAGAATTAGCTAGCTGGCTTTTGAGGCCAAGAAAATATTTTCTTAAATGTGAAGAAGGAAAGCCTCTCTCTCCCCCCCTCCACTTCACCCTGTGTGTGCTTTCTAAATAGGCATGAACTCAGTGAGATTGGCTGGTCCCTAACTTAGGTCTGTAGAATTAGCCGGTTAGGTGCCACAATTCAGTTTAGATTGGCAAGCACCCTGAGTCATCTAAGGGCGAGGAGACCTAATCTAACCAGACACTGTGAACTCACCAACCCAAGGGCATAATCTAAACTTGTATGTGACTGGCGTAGGGGAAGGGTGTTGGTGTCTAGCTTGTAAGGCATTCTGGCAAGAAGAAGGAAGGAGCAGCTGCCTGAACAGGGTGGGGCTGCCCATGCTGGTGAACCAACGGGGTAGCCTTTTAGGGAATCTACATTAAACGGGAGATAATAAGTTGCAAGCCAGCTATGTAACATTTAATAATTAATAAAATTTCTTTGAGTCTAAGCCTTTCTTTTTGCCATCTGGGAGCAATATGTAGCCAATATTTAAATATGGAATGATGTGATTCCTGAGGGGAAATGAAATGCCAAAAAGCTAAAGGCATTTTAGTTTATTCTCTATACTCTTGAGCATAAGAGAACAATCCTCAAAAGTATCTTCTGTTTAAAATCCTGGTGACGTTGAAAGGAGGGAATCCAAGTAATTAAAGTTCCTTCCCAGGGTACAGTTTCTAAGTGTGACGTAACTTAGACCAGGTCTAAACACAAGACTGCAGTGCTATGTGTCAGCTTTGAAACTCAAACAGTAACATAAAAGGAATGAAACAGAGCACGTGCAGAGTATCTTCCAGCTCTGCATAAGCACAACCAGCCCACATATTTGGATACAGAGGATTTGTTTTAGAAATAAAAGGACTTGACACCTAAGCAGATAAGTCTGCACCCTCTTTTTTTAAAAAAACAACAACACATGATTCCTGAACTAAATTACACAGGAATGTTCCTTTTCTCCAGTAAGTTCTGTGTCTATGGAAATAGAGAGGATTAATAACATGTACTTAAGAGCCCCCTCTCATCATTTTCAAATTCAGGAATGACATTCCAACATCCCTGTCTTGTTGAATGAGATGGTGAAAAGCTGCTTCTAGACTTCTGGATAAATAACAGAACTGTCTGTGTACAGTGATGCTGATATGGGAAATATATTATTAGCTATTTGAATTCAGATAATGTGCATGTGGGGGGGGAGGTTAGGAAGAAAAAGAGTTCATATCATAGATCTGGCATAGCAAGAAAACAAAAGTTAAAGCTACCAGCTCCGAACAGCATTTCAATAAAAGATATTACTATCTGGACATTTGTCTAAACAGGCTTACATTTTTGGTCTTTCGCTTTTTGTAATCCTACAGACAGATTGTTAATATTCTTCAAACAAGTTATTGGGTCTTTATTTCCTTTGTTTTAATGGTTAGTCTTAAAAATAAACAAGGAAAATTGGGTTACATAATAGCTGACATTTAGCAGTACAACCCATTTTCTCTCCAGCTCCTAAAGAGCTGCCTCAAGAACACTGGCAGATAATCAGGCAAAACTGTCAGTATGACGTAGGAGGAAGGGAGAAAAATAACACTCAATAGGAAATGGGTTCTATTGAATTCCACTGAAGTTTCCAAGTAAACATCTTCGGGCTAGGCATAGGCTAAATTACTATCCCAAGATCTGAGTCGAAGCCTTTCACTATCTTGCAGGTATCCAAACTATTACTGTTGGTTTTGATACGATTCCAGAAATTTATTTTATGTATTATCCTTTGTCTCACCTTTCCCTCACATATTAGGTCTATCCTATTTTATACTCCCAGCAGCCCTGTGGGAAAATGAGAGGTCCAAGGTCACCCTGTGGATTTTGTATTAACAGAGAGATGATTGGTGCTCTGGTCAGACTCACACTTCACCACACTGGTTTTGTCAACAGTAATAGGAAGGTCTTTGCCATTGTCTTCACTTGTACTGCATACTAGCAATATAGTTCAAGAAAGTGCCTGCCACGTAAGGTTGCCAAACTCCAGATGGCAGTGGGAGATCTCCTGGGATTACAATTAATCTCCAGGAGACAGAGATAAATTCCCCTGGAGAAAGTGGCCACTTTGGAAGGTGGACTCTATGGCATTAGCACACTGAAGTCCCTCCCCTCCCTAAACCCCACCCTCCTCAGGCTCAACCCGGAGATGGCAACCCTACTGCCAGGCCACCTCATTTACTGATAGTCATAAGGGTCTTCAGCCAAGTAAATAACATATTTGAGGAATTGTGATCCAACAGATGCAAATAATTATTGGCCCATAAGTTTACTATCAGTGGTGGGCAAACTATATGCTTCCTTGTTATATAAGAAATTATTTCTTTGGATTGAGGATGAAACCATACTGGGTTAAGAGCAAGCCAGATTCCATAGAGGAGCAAGTGCAGTTGACCACTGCCATACTCTTCAATTTATTGTGGACAAGTATACCAGCTCAAAAGATGGCATGTTAGCTGTCGCCTTTATGAATCTCAGAGCAGCTTTTCAGTCAGTGCCTAGGCAAAGACTATGGGACAAACTGAATAAATCATCTACTGATAAGCATCTTCTGTTCCTGATCCAACATCTATATGATCAGAATACTGCCCAGGTGAGATGTGGTCCATCTGGTGAATTGACCAGGGTTATTCCATTAAGTAGAGGAGTCAAGCAAGGATGCATCTTTATTCTGTTGTTATTTAACCTGTATGATTTAATTTCGCATATTTCTGAAGATGAATTTCATTCACCTGGCTTGGCTCATGTTAAATTAACTTGTCTCTTATATGCTGATAATACTGCCCTCCATTCAAGATCTGTGGTTGGCCTACGCAAGCTTCAAGGTTCCTTCTTGGAGTATTGTTCCAATGAAGGCTTAGCCATTAATGTTACTAACTCAAAGGTTCTTCTTTTCAGTAAAAAAAAAAATGAAGGATAAAGAAGTACAAGTGATCAGTAGCTGGTCAATCTATGGAGCAAGTGTAACAATTCAAATATCTAGGAATTATTTTTCAAGGAAGCCTTTCTTGGAAGATGCACTTGCACTCTGTTACAAGAGTTTCCATGAGTACTGGGAAGGCTATCTCAAGATTTTATTACTCATCTGGTGGCCAATATGTTCCTGTGGCAGTTATTCAATGCTAGAGTTGTCGGGCAGGTGCTATATGCTGCCGGGATCTGGATCAGTGCAGTAACAGACAACATTAATAGACTACTATTAAGATTCCTACACAATATTTTGGGAATTCCTCAATGAGTGTCTGGAATAGATCTGAGAGCCGAAGCTAGAGAGACATCCTTAGAAGCAAAGGCCCCGGAAGTGTATTCAATCTGAACATTAGGATCCTAAAATCAAATCCAGAATCAAGCCTCCTTGGACTAGTTAAATTGGACCATCACACAAGTGATTGGGACAGATTATGGGATCATAAATATTTCTGGGCATTACCCATAATTTGATAGAAACAATGAGTAGACAAGAATTTTGTAGTAGTAACTTTTGTGGGACAAGGGTTTGCTGTTTATGACTTTGGTTGTGAAAACAGTAAGTAAAAAAGAAAGTATTTGAGCAATGAAGTGACCTGAGTTTTAGTTCATCTACTGATTTCAGCCCATCCCCATCTAGAATACTTTGATTTAACAAGTTGCCAGATCTGGCTGTTCAATACTTAAAATATTAAACTCAATTGGATCTACATTCAGCTCTTTACTTCAAACCATACTGGAAACAAACAGAACCTGATGGAAATATAGGAGCCCACTGATCTGTTAGTTGAAATAGGTTGATATTATAGTATCTTCTCCTTTGTTATACTAGGGCCATATTTGCAAAGAGGAAATCAGCAGTAATTTCACATTTGTACTATAGTTATTGATCAACCATTCAAGTCAAAAGGGACACCCATTCCTAAATTAATACACCTGATTACCAGAAAAAATACAATTAAATGTGTATTACTGAACTATGTAGTCTCAATTCCCAAACAATATCAGACTATCACTTTACATTTATTGCTGGTTGCCAGACTTGTTTTCGCAAGAACATGGAAGTCGAGTCATAGACTGGCTGATTAAAGTAAAAGAGTGGCTTAAATTGTTAAAATTATTAAGATAAAATTAAGATAAAGATTACAAAAGCATCAAAATCCTCAAAGAATAATGAGAATGTGGGAAGCTATCATTCTGTCCTGTGCTAGGTATGATCGTTACCCACCTCTCCTTCTCTTTCCATATTGTGTACCACTTAAGTAATCTTTTTGTGCTTGGGAGTTTGGGATGCAAGCAATACTGATGGCCTCCTCTGAATCGTGATTTCATGGTGACACTGAAATGAAAAACAAGTTGTCAGCATGTTAAAAATGCATGCTTATGTGACAGCAGATTCTGTAGCGGCTTGATCAAAGGAGCTGTTACACAGGATTTCTCCTGCATATCCCTCCAGTATTTAAAACCTATATTGTATTATGCATATAGTGAAGTCTCTGACATCAATTGACTGGGCTTGGGAGATGGCATTGACTTTTCATGGACATTGCAAAAAAAAGAAGTCTTCTTTGCAGTCCAGCTTTTGTGCTGCTCGTGATGATCTTAATGCACACTTTCTGAACTGATAGAGTGTCAACTGCTTCAACGGCACTGTTCGTGGTTGGAGAGGAAAGGGAAAGCATGGATTTAGTCCTCCCTTGGCCAAACTAGTGTAGTGATGCACATGAGCAGTCCAATCAAACATTTGTCTACACAGGGACAGCTGCAGATTTTGGTAAGATTTTTTAAAAACTTTGTATCGTAGTGTATATGGATCATCATTGGTATACAAGGGTAACAGTGTGCACTCTGTCAGAAACTACCAGGGCAGGAACTGGGAAACAGGACAGGCATGTGGCTGTGAGTTAGAGGACTGTTTCCGTGGGTTGCCAGGTCTTCAGAGTGTCTCCATCTAGAGCCACACAGGTTTCCCATGGTGTGGTAGAACAACAAATACATGTAGGTCACACTTGGGTTCCCCCCCCTTAGGCTTTAGGGCTAAGTACTTATGGGCTTATTCTACTTCTCTCCAGTTCCATGGCCACCCTTCTTTGAATTCCACTGGAAGGCTGCCTAAAGTACAACATCACAATACAGTCAGATGAATAACTATTCTAGCTCACTACTTTTAAACATGATTGGCAGCAACTTTTATACCCAGCTCTCCAGGGTCTGAAACAGAGATATTTTCCAGCTGTTCTCCTAAACATCTTTACCTGGGAAGGAATGTGGAAGGAATGTGGAAAATCTTAATAGCAAAGCAATGCATTCCATTTCTGAGCTACGTCTGTTTGACAAAACACAAGATACTAAATGGGTACATTCTTAGGAACTTTTACAGTGCTATATTTGCTTGATTTTACTGATTTAAATTCCTTAGAGATTTTTGTATTACCCCAGTTCCTGCAAAATTATCATTCATTTTTAAATCTGGGGGAAAATAAATAACGTGAGGGAAATGATGACAAGACATTACACTTTAATAACAATGTCTTTGTGAAATATTTGTTTCTAAAACATTGAAATATTTATATACAAAAGGGGTGCCCTACCAGTTGAAGCAATTCATTAATTAACACACACTCAAATTAAATACAATGAAATGCATAAAAATATTAAAGCATGCAACAGAAAAGAAGGTGAAGGAAATGTGCACTAAGGAGAAATCAGCAGTATACAACTTCAACGAACCTGAAAAACATAAAAAGAGCAAGAAGTTTTCAAAGCAGAGGACCCCACTCCAAAGCTAAAGGTTTGATCGTGCATGTTTTCTTGATGATCTTCTGTGAGAGTGAAAAGTTTCCCTAATGGGCATTTCATTTACATTTGTACCTCACGGCTTTTGCCTTTTCCTTCAACTGCCAAATCTGGCTGTGCTTCTAAAGGTCTAGAGCACACGTCTCTCTCATACCCATCCTAGAAAAAGCTTGTTATTGTTTTCTTGACAGCCTTTCAACATCCAGCTTCTGCTGGCATCTTGCTTGTGAGAGCATACTGCTGTTTGGTTTTCCCATCAGGCAGGCAAACTCTGAGGCCCAGACTTAAGTCCTTGGCAGGCAATGCTTGGGCAGGAAAACCCTCACAAGGCTTTTGTTATGCTGATACCCGTTTCTGAACCCTTTGTCAGCTTTGGGTTACTGATGGAACGGAGACATAACTGTGTATGCAAGTTGACTGGGAAATTGCTACCTCCATACCTTATGGAACTTTGCTAATTTGTAAGGACCTGTCAAGAAAGGAGGTCACTGGCACACTGGTCTGCATGGAGGAAGTTTGGAACATCCATCCCCTAGTATTTACATGGTGACTCTGCTCTGGCCTAATATATATTCTTTTTCAGAGAAGAAGCAAGAGGGAAGGAACAATCTTCTTTAGCCATAGAGCCACAATTCTGAGCTTGTATCTTTTTATAAGTTAGCAGGCTTACCCTGGCTAGCCGAGGCATCAATTTTTATTTATTTATTTGCCTCAAAATTTGAGACAAAGTTTATGAGAAATACATATTAACTATTTAGTACTGTACTGTTTCAAGATAGTCAGTTCTTCTTTCTGGGAATTTCTGAAGACAGCTCACAATATGGATAGTTGATGTACTGATCCCATATTCTCAGATAGGTGATGATCAATACTGTGTGCTTGCATTCATCAAAAAGGAATTCCAGAAATCCAGCTTTCCCTGGCAAGAATCCGCAACCCACTTCCTACATACTTCCCAGTTGTCAGGATCGTTGTGCTGTCATTTTGAATGTAACAAAAATACCTATAAGGATACTACCATGTTTTCCTCATATACAGAAGGTGCATATGTGCAGATAAAGAATGTTACATTAAAAAAAAATGATGAGGAAATGGTGGTGGACTACGAATATCTAAGAAGCAGTGGGCTTAGACAGGAAAGAGAGCTAAAGCACAGAAAGCTTGCTGTCTGGATTGCCATGTCTAGTCCAAGTAATCCTGCAAACTAGATGCTATTGTTTCAGTACTTCTGCATCTCTTTGGGTGGTGTTCTTTGGCACAGAATGCAATTTATACATTTTTAGATAAACAACAACCCACCCCTCACACAAAGAACTGCCCTTGAATCCTGAACCACAGAACCCAACCTGTTTTTGAAAGCAAATGTGAACCCGTACAGAATCTTTATGAGCATTGTTTTACAGCTTCATTGTACAAGCCTATTGAATGAGACCACAATGAGCTAGAGAGCCATGGGAGAAATGCAATGATGCACAGCAAAGGGGAGGAAAAGCTCATTGAAGCAAACCATGTGATTTCCCCCAGGGATGCTTATGAAATTTTGCTCATCTGAATTTCTCTCTAGATTTGGGGGCTTCAGATTAAGTGACAGCATTTGTAGAGCAGCATTGATGCACTGTGGATTACCACTGTGTAGTAATGCACGTTGCACATAGTAATATTTATTTAGCTGCATATTTTGTAGTTGTCAAATTTTCATTTGATACAATGTTTTAATTTATCTGCATATGGGCAACTGTACATTGGAAATTGATGAGGAAATGGTAAAATTGATGTAGGTCTAACTGGCACCTGGTATAAGAACATATTAAGTTACAGGGTAAATTAGTATAGTCCTCATGTGGAACTCAGCATGAAATGTGTAGGAATATTTTTATGTGTATGTTTGATCATACATCCATCAAGAGACTGTCAATGATCACTTCAGGAATCTAATCCTTATAATGTTTTGAAAGGGGAAAGTATTTTTAAGACAGTTGAAGAATGTCAACATGGGTGTCAAACCATAATCTTGGGAATCCTGGGTATTTGGATTACACCTAAAGGAAGTCTAACTTTTTAATAAAATGTCTAGCAAACAAAAAATTTCCAAAACCACTGAAGTGCAATAAGAATGCACTCCAATATGTTTTGAAGATGAAACAGGTTGCCACTGGGATGATATAATGAATACTTTATGAGAAGAGATCTTTAAAAATATGTTAACTGAACATATTTCCCAGATTACTTAGAAGTTTAGTCCTTTAATAGGTTTAGAAGATATCACTGATATCACTATTCTTTAGAAAACTCTTCAGATACATTGCTTTGGTCACTGATTCTCAACAGAATGCTGGATATCAGAACTATGCTCTGTTGTAGTTTGTGCTTTGGCCCTGTAATCAACATTATCCAAGCATTCAGTACTGATATCAAAGCAGAATAAAGTCTGCTACAAAGCTTCAGTTTCTGGACCAAGGCACTACATTAAAGCTACACCCATTTCATGTTCTATCAGTATTCTAGAATGAGAACAAAGAGGACTTGCCTAGATCAGCAGGTGGTGCAGTATTTTGCATGGCTTCTCTGTGTCTGGTGAAGGCAGAACTACACATTACATGTGTAGTTGTGTGGGGGGGGGGGCTGTACTTAACACTGTAGTTTGAAGCAGAAAACCAGCACAAGGGTTTCTTATTTCTTTCCTACCAAGCATTTTTGACTAAAAATCACAATGCCTCACACCCACTGCTTTTACCCCTACCCAAGAAAAGATGTATCATTTTCTTTGTGGGGTACCGGCAGCTGCATGACCACAATTTTTCAGTAAGAAAAAAAAAACACACAAGGAGAAAGAAGTCACCCATGACAGTGATCCACATTATATGGCAGCTTTAGCAGCAACATCTTTTTAGTCAGAAAAAATAAAGAACTACATATCATCAGAAGACTCTCAAGAACTTGTTAATGATTTACTTGGGGTTCAATTGGATTCCAAATCAGTCTAATTTCTCCCAGAAGAAGTATATTATATTGTGAAGACTAATTTGGAGAACTGATGTCTTCAGAAAAGTTATCCTGAAATAGAAAGAAACTTTCATTCTAGCTTGGTGCTCAACATGGCCAACATATCCTGCTCCTATTACTTTATCAGCCACAGAGAATAAAACAAAGATCTTGGGAAAATGAAAGAAAACAAATACATTAGGATTTGGTTGTAGAACATGCTTCACTTCAATGCAAGATGGCACACTGTCACAAATGGCATAAGCCCAACATTTGGGTAAGCATATTTCATAGACAACTGGGCATTTCAGTTGCTGTAACAATGTGAAGTGCAAGTGAAAAAGAAACTGCTTCTGCTGTGGAAACAGATCAGTGATCAATTTATGACCAAGTTTAGTAGGGCAAAGATGCTATTCTGGACATTTTCCTTTATTGTCTTCTTCAGCTTTACTCCCAAGTATGTACCAACCATTTTAAAAAGTTAACCTTTCTCATTTCTGAAACCGGCAGATTCTGTATAGTGACATCTGGAGTCATTTTAGAGTTTGATGGATGCACTGTGGTCCTTTATTTGCTGTCCATAAAATGATAGGATGTAGGTAGTTTTCAAGACCCTTATTCAGTAGGGGGGAATGGGATTTCCTCATTTCTATACCAACAGGTGTGTTCTGATTTACACAGTATAAATGCATGCCCAGGATGTAACAAGGTTGTTGAAATTTCATTAGCCAGTCTACACTTTCTTGGAAACCGTCAGTGGACAATGGAAAGACTAACAAAATCCAAAACCACAAAGATCCTGTGGTCCCTGATACTCTCTTTCTGTGTCTCTCATTTGATGTATAAGCAGGGCAGTTGTGTCTCTAGAACCAGGTGACACAAAAAAGATTTGGCCATTATGAAACATAGAGGATGGAAGGATTTTCACCCATGGAGCATGACTTTTTCTTTTCCCTCTCCTGCTGCACCCCTGTATGCCCACCAAATGCTGTTCATAGGGGTCTCCTGTACCCAGGAACAGCATTTTGGCATGCATTTTGGACTGCAGCGGAAGGGGACAGACTAGAAAGTCATATTCCGAATGAGGAAATCCTTCTATCCACAGAAACATTCCAATGGAACCAAGCCATAGCATTCTTTTCCTAGAAAGAGAACAAATTGGTTACGCATCTATTACATAACTAGTTCCAAACTAGTTCCAGGGAAGAATTCTAATTGTTTTCATTTTAAGACTTTGATTGGCATGTTTCCAGCAAATGACACTGCAAAGTGAATAAAGCCTAATTTTTTTTAATTTGGTATAGCTCACGATGGGTCTCTAAACTGAAATAATCTCATCCATGGTAATGCAAGTTAGAACGTGTGTTCAAAGAGATAGGTGTACCGTATATATCAAGGGCAAAGTGCTTTTATTTATTTAAACCAGTTCCTCCAGTGAACTGAGAGGTTGATCCTTATGTGCAGCATAACCCTGTGCTCATTTAAACTCAGGAGGTTCAACGCAGGATTACAGTCCTGCACACAGTAAAAAGCAGATTTAATTGAAGATAATGGGATTAGAGCAGTCCACCCAAGTAGCATCGCTAGGCTACTTGCTTCCATGCAAGTACATGTCGGATCAGTGGAGTCACAAGAAGGCAAGAAAGCTAGCTCAAGTTATTATGTTTATTAGGAATTATTAAACTACTTTTACAAAGTTGCTATCAAATTCTAGTGATTTACATCTTAAACAGATTTATTGCACTAAAGATACATGGGACATTTTCAAAATATTTACTCATTGTTTTGTGCCTAATGTATTAGCATATTATAGATGCCACATTAATTTTAATAACATTCTTAAAAGCGGAAAAAAACAGAATGGGTAGATGCAGACTTATTTCTTTTGATACAAGCCAAATCAAAAAGTGGGACTTACATGATCATTCTCTCCTTGCAATATGGATACTTTGGCTTCTCTTCAAGTTTTTGTATATCAGAGAATCTTATTTTAGGGCCCTTTCTTGCACATTTGCATTTGGATCCTAAAAAAAGAAATATTCATTCATTGGTAGATGAAAATCACAGCATAATATGTACTGCAGTTATCATTCCCCCATTATCTCTCTCATTCCTGGCTTTTAATCTGTGCAAATTGATGAGCTTTTAAACATCTACAGGAAAAAAGTTAAACCACATATAGAATGGCCTGAAAGAAGATTAAAAAACAAAATTCTGTGTTTTTCGACATCAGTACAAAAAAAAAAAGGTTTTACACTGCCAAAGATACTGTGTTTTAGTTCTCTATATGATAGCCAGTATATATTCCACTAAAGTCGATGGGATATGCAGCCGAATCCTATGCCTGTCTGCTCAAAAAACAAAATCCACAAAGTTCAAATGCATATGCACAGAGTTGCATCTTTCGTGTTAAAAGCCATATGGCAAAACTGCACCTGCTGTGATCAAACTTTGTGAAAACAAAGAAAAACAAAACATTGAAGCTGTTATATATATCTGTAGGTAATGCTTTCCTCCTCTCTTTAGACAAAGACTTTAAAATGAATCATAGAATGTGTTCAGATTTCTTCAGCATTCTGCATTCAAATTGTCAAAGTAGCCCTTGACTTCAGCAAAAATCAGCCCCTTGGATCAAAACAAGGCAAATTCAAATCCACAACTACAAATGTAGTATCAAACTTTACAGGATGCTGAATCCAGGTATAACCCCACCAGTTTGCTCTTCCCTGACGTTTTCCATTAAAATGTATAAATTCACCATTCTAAAGGAGTTCGTGCCAGAGTACGCACCAGCAAAATAAATCCTTCAACACTTTAGTTCAGGCAGTTAAAATGGTGACTAGGGCTGCAGTGGACCTTTGACTTTTCCTGCATTTTTAGTGTTATACTTTTCAAAAAAGAAGTGTAAAGGTGTTTCATTCATTATTTATTAATTAGCTCAAGCCATCAGTTCCTCCAGGCACAGTGATACATTTCAATCAACAGTTTTAATAAGCAGTGGAAATCAAATGAGAAAAGATGGTGAAATAGGTGGTTAGTGAATAACCTGTAACTTACCTTCTATGCTGGTAAAGCAGATTGCAATGAACACTAAGAGAAAAACAACTGTGAAGAGCTTCATGATAAAAGGATCTCAGGTACCTAAAGAGATGTTTGCTTATATCTCACTTGAATAATCTGCTTTCCCCCCCACCTTGCCTCTGTTCTTTGATCAGATGCAGTGGTCAGACAGAAACTTGGTGCTGCCAGGGTATGCAAATACCTAGGATCTGCTCTCTTGACTGCGGCTATTGCTATCCCATCAGTTTCAGCTGCTCTCTGTCTGAGCACTGCCGCTTTCCTCCTCTTTTAAAACATTTCCTGCTGCCCTTTCCTCAGACTCATTAATATGCAGAGAGACTCAATTACTTACAGCAATTTCTCAATTCCCCCCAAAGGGGGGAGGGACTTAACAGAGAACGAAAATAACTGATTCTGCTTAAAGCAGCAGAATATTTTAGAGGATAACACTCTGAAGAGAATATTTTATCTAAAGAGAATATAAGGAAGGGAAGGTGGGTGGGAAAGAGTGATTTCTCCCCTCCCCCACACACCATCTGATCTCTGAGATGGCAAGAGCCTTGTATTTTACAAGATGTTGTCACGAAGAATGTAGTCATTTGTGTAAGGTAGATGGTCCCATAAAAGGGGGGTGGTATTTGAAGAAATTCTGTTTTTTAAATGTACACAAGCAGTTAAAAGAACCACAGAAGTTCCAGAGGGTCATTAGATTGATTATTGGTGTATGCTGTAAAACAAAGTTTGAGTCTAGTGGCACCTCTAAGACTAACAAAGTTTAATTCTGGGTATAAGTTTCCGTGTGCATGCACACTTCTTCAGATACTGTGTATACTGTGATGATCTCAAGGATCAAGACATGGTGATGTCACTTTAAGAGGCTCCATATGAAAAAAAAATCATTATTCTCATAGAAAGGACACTGAAATATAAATATACTTTATTTTTGCATATAAACAATGGGGGAAGCATTAAGAAAAACTGCATTCTAGCTAAAGTGTCAACTTTTTCTTCTGACATTGTGAGGCTTGAGACTGCAACTTGTTTAACTAATCTCAAAATCCAGCTCTGCAAGGGCGGACTGGATACTTAATTTACCGGAAAGTTCCTGGTAGGCTGCTGCCCTGAGGAACACTGGTGGCCAGGAACAAATGGGGCCAAGTGGCCCCTGTGGTGCTGGCAGAGCAACAGGGGCTTCGCGGCTTGGACCTGGGCCAACTATTAACCACAGGTATAAGCTCACCTGTTGTCATTGTAACTGTTGCCTGGTTTGAGCTGAGTGGTCTTGGCAGTTCTGCCAGCACAGCAGGAGTTGCTTGTCTTAGCTTGCTCCAAGGGCATTCTAACTTCTCAGTCCACTCCTGCAGCTTGGGTGATCTCTTACTGAGGTCTGAGCTGTACATTGATCTGTGGGATTTTTGGTGCCATGCTGTGGCGCAACAAATAGGTCTTGCTTGATTTGAACATTTTAAGGATTGTGGCTGTAAGAGGTTATTTTAACAACAGTCCATCATTCGACATTTTTATTATGCTTTCTCTCATAGTCTATAGAACACAACCATCTTTTATTTCAGAATAGCCTTGATATTTCAGATGCTTTGAAAGATTCATAAGGCATCCATACTGTCCTTCATTCTGAATATTGTGGTGACAATTGGTAATCAATTTCCTACTGAGATTTTCAGCTTTGATATATCCCTCAAGTTCATGTGACAATATCAAAACAAATCGACATCTAAACCTGCCCCTCCCCAGAAGTATATCTTTGGGAGATAATGTATTCAAAGAAATAATATCTATTAAGCACATTGTTCATGAGAAGAAAAAAGACACCCTTTTAATGAATGGACAGTTTTTGTAATGAATACACCTCCTTGCCCTTGATGTCTTATAGAAAAAATGAGCTTGGATTGCACAAAACAATGACTGTACTTGTTACAGTATCTTCCTCAATACTTTCTAGTTTTGTGTGACTCCTTTGCAAAATGATTTCCTAACATAATTTTCCTGTAGAAGATTGTTTAATGATTGTTAATCAAGATTGTTTCATGCTGACTAGTTATATTTTTATTATCCTTGACCTGTCCCATGTCAATATGGTCAAAAGTGTGGTTTTTTAAAAAAGTATTTCTTGTTTACTGTTCCCAAAAAGCACACCTATACGTGGTGTTTCTGGTCTCCATTAGTGAATGTGACTGTGGAGCCTGGGGGTTGGCAATGATTCCAGATTAGTACACTAATAATAATCCAACACAGCCAACAAGAAAAGTAGCCCTACTTGTACATTTTTACATTTACATGAAAGTTTTCCTTGCAAGGAGCTTGCATCCTGTGTTGTTTCCAGTATTCGGGTGTTGGCAGGTTGAGAAGTACATGCATACCACACGCACAAAGAATATGCTGAACAATGCATCCATCCCCTCCTACCCCCCGCATGTTAAGCTGTTCATGTGAGACGTGCTGTTGACATGCTTGGAACATCCTGAATATCCTTGAGGCTTACGAATGCAAATGTATGTGTTCGTTTCTTTCCTAAAACGTGCTACTTATGTACTGTTGAGTGCGCGCGAGTGTGTGTGTGACATATAGAAAGCAAGCACTCACAAGCCAAGGGCTGCGGCAGTACATGTGCACAATGAAAAACATCCAAGGGGCTCATCTGTTAAAGCTTACCTAGTTAATAGTGTTTTCATACGGCTTTTTATTATTACCATTCAAAACAAAACAGGGACATGAAAAAGCCCTCAACTGGAGTTTAGGATGATCTTAAAAGGTTTAAAACAAACACAAAAAGATTAATAACATATCATGCACAATACAATCATGCAGAACACATTTACTTCTTAAACTAATATTTGAATTAAGATGAAGGTATAGGTAATGGCAGATTAATTGATTTGCTTTACATTTACACTTGGAATCTAAAGAGAGAAATTGAGTTACGTGTAATTATGGTGTTTGCTATAAGCCAAAGATTGCCATCAGTATATATTTACTTCCCACCTAAATATTGTATAAGCGGGAAAACAAGGAAGACACAATGTAATTTTATGGAAATATAGCTGAGTGTGCACATGAGGCTACTTCCGTGTGAAAGCCACGTTAACAGTTAATGTCAAGTTATAAGCATCCATACACCCCGTGCACAAATTAATTATTCCATTTGTTTGAGGCAAGATAAATAATTTCATAAAACATAGCTAGCCCTGAAAAACTGCAGCAATACAGTAAAATAAATAAATAAATAAAGTGTAACATTCATTACAGACAATTAAAAATGTATAAACATCATGAAATTACGCCTCCCCCCCCCCCAGTCTTCTGAAACAGATGGATTTTTCACGGTGTTTTTTTCTTTCTTTTTTCTAAATGGTAACAAGGAGGTTAACTGGCATACTAATTTATTCCAGAAGCTTGGAACTGCCATTGCAAAAAAAATTCTGCTTCTCTTCCCCGCAACTTTTCTCATATCCCTCAGTAAGGAAATGTTTAGTAGGGCCTGTTACTCAGGGGCAAAGCAGCTTGTGGGAGCTCACCTTAGGATCTAGCAAAGCATATAAATATTTTTTGACACCAGAATAACAAAGCACAAGTTCTCCCCATATTCCCATACAAGTAAGGTACAAGTAGATAACTCATTATATGAGTGTACAGTCACCCATTGCAGGAATCTGATCCCAGAACAGAAGCTATGCAGATATGTCATGAAGTAAGGAGCTGACAGACCAAAAAGAGAGTCCATTCATTTAGCCTCTGTTCTCACGTGACTCTGAGACATCATCTATTTCCCTCAATTTCTCCTCACAATCAGCTGGTAAAGTGAGTTAGGCTGAGATGTTTTGGCTATATGGTTTTGTTACCAGATGCTAAAAACAGAAAAATATCATAGTAGCCATAGCCGTCATACCCTACCTCTGAACTTTCCTGAAGCACTTGGCTGTGGCCAATTTTTAGGCTGGTGACAGGCTAGAATTTATTTTTATGTAATTCATTTGTACCCCACTTTTCTCCCCAATGGGGACCCAAAGTGGCATACATTGTTCTTCCCTCCTAAATTTTATTCTCACAACAACCCTGTAAGGTAGTTAGGCTGAGAGCGTTTGACTGTCCAGCTTTGGGGGCTCTGGGAAAGAGGCTGAGGCTGCCTCACCCTCCAAGATGCCTTTCATTCTTGGTGGGTCCCCACAGTGCCTCAGAACAGTGAAGAGCAGAGGGCTATCTTCACTCTGCTCCCTATTCTTCGTCTCCTGGTGTCACCCATGTGTCTCTGGGGTGCAATCAGGCTCTTCTTCCTTGGTAGCTTCCCCACCAGACCCTAAAAGGCTTCGGAGGGGGGGCAACCCCAGGCTCCACCATTCCTCTTTCCTACAAGGCAGGGTCCTCACACCTGGCAGGCCCCTCCTCTAACTTCCACCTAGTTCCCATTAGGGCTTGTTGAGCCAAGGTGTGATAGGGCTGCTTTGCCACTAAACCTCTCTCACTCCCAACACACCTGTGCTCACCCTCCTGTGGCCCTGGATCCCGCTATCCTCTGTCTGCCCAATTCCATGTCACATCCACTTGCAGCTCCAAGTCTGCCTTTTCTGGGACTGCCCAACCCGCTCCCTAAAATACTGGGCTGGGTCCCGCTGACACTCTCTGCCTCATCAGCCCCCAGCAGCCATGCCGCTGTTGACCCCCCCCATATACACATCAGTAAGTGCAGGGGGGCATAGAGCCACTCCCAGACAGTCACCCATTGAATTTCCATGGCATGAGTGGGGATTTGAATCCAGGTCTCCCAGATACTGGTTCAACCTTTATAACCATGACACCACACTGGCTTTGTATTCTGATCCAGTGAGGCACTTACTAATGCCCAATTTTTACATTCCTTTAGCATAGTCATACAGAGAAAAAAGTAAATGTAAAAAAAAATCCTCATTGTTTCTTTTAATTAGCGAGCATTTTGGTTTCTTCAGTAGTGAAGAATATTACTGAGTAACTATGAACTCTGGTCATAATGACCAAGGTTATGTCAAAAGTGTAGAATTTTCTTCACAGATTTCTTTATGGAATCTGTATAACCCCCCCCCCCCCCCCCCCCAAGCTTCCCCATAGTGAATAATAGAGCCAGAATCATGAGCAAAATCCAAATACTAAACTGGTACTTGGAACCAGATAACTGGGAATACCAATATTTTTCAACTCCCTACATCCAGATTCAAAAAATACTGTATTTCAGTTATCTGCAGTAGGTATCTATGCCACAAAAGCCAACAAGAATCTAGTGATACATAGCTTCACTGTTTCTAGTGCTTGTACTTTTTTTAACCTGGTTGATAATAACAGATGTTGGCAGCACTCACATTTGTCTGGAGTATTTTTTCTTGTGATGATACCAGACACTGAATGAGCCAAAGGCTGTATCAGTTACCCTCACCCGCCATGGTTTTTCCTGGGAAGAAAAGCACCATACAAATTTTAGAACAGATAAAAATACACTGTTTGTCCCCCCTCATTGAGACTGATGACAGGCTGAACATTTATTCTCATTAAACATTCTTTTCAGCTATTCTTTTCAGAGTTTGTCCTCAAGATACAGTTTCTTGGCCCCGGTGCCCAATGGTGAAAATTAAACCGCTGAACAGGCTAGCCATCGCTTTGCAAATGAATAGATGTTTGATGCAGTGGATCATGTGACTGAGGGCACTCATTTCCCTATGGCATGAGCCTACTGAGTGACTGAAGGGTTTCCTAAGAGTATTGTTCAGTGAGGCGCTAACTAGGAATGTAAAACAGATGCCTCAGAAGCAGCTCCTGATTATGATCTGACAAGGGAACATAAACAATAAGCAAATGTCATGATTTAAAAAAAAATCTGGAAGGGAGAGCGAATCAGAGAGAATGCTCCATTAGTAATGAAACACATGCAACCCATGTCATTGTGTGGAGATCATAATTGCTGTCATCTGTCATCACAGTTTAGTGAAAGCTTATGTTGCTACCACTATGTTGCTACCCCTGCCACTCTGCATCACGTTACTCTCAGCATGATGAGAATTCATGGTAACTCTAACTGATGGTGCCTGCCTATACAAGGAACAGCTAGGAATTTTGTTCTATGAGGACAGGACAATATTCTAGATCCCCCACTCCCGTCCTATCAGACTTCAATAGGCCTTCTAACTAATCTGCTTGCTAAATAAATCTCTAACTATGCCAATACATGGCACAGAACAAACATAGCAAAAACCATGGCTTATTTTTTTAACTGTGGTTAGTTTGTAAAACCAGGATTCAGGTTTTACCAGTTTGCCATGCAACCATGCAAACAAATGCTTGTTTGATCACCTTCACTCTTCCCCCCCCCCAAGAGATCAAGGCTTATTATGCGTGTTTTCCCTCGCTTTCACCATGCATGTCCATCAGGTTGTCGTTCTGCATTGATTTTCTTCCCTTCAGTGCTCAGTTCGCTTTCTGATTGCTGTTTCTATGGGTTTTCTGAGAGTGCTTTTGTGCCAGTTTTCCCCTTGTTTTGCTTCCAAGCCAAAGGTAATTCAAAAGCATACAGATTCCCTCAGATTTCCCCCCACACCCTTTTGTCACTCCTCGAAGGTTGCTCCCCACACACATCAAGGTCATTGTGCCCACTTTTCACCTTCCGTTATCCTCCCCTTCATCAGTGTACAAGCTCCACACCCCCCTTTTCTTGGACAAGTGGCATGAGTCTTGGATTGCTGAATAAAAAATTAAAACAATTGGGGGAAAGTTTAATAGGAGATGTAGGAGGTTTAGTTCCCTGCTGGCATTTACTTGAAAGGGGGATCGGATAGGAGGCAAACAGCAGTATTCCCAGTGCAAAAAAAAAAAAAGGATTTCGGTGCTGCATGCAAACAAAATAGGGAGGGGGGGATTGTCAACACAGAATGAAATTGACATGAGATGTAAAGAGAGAAAAACACTGGGATGGGAAGCCTAAAGCTTTGAAAACATTTTTCCCTTTCATGCTTTAGTGAACAAAGTTTGGGGGAGGAACCATTTTGGCAGTAATGGTCAGGTGCCATCATATTCCTGCATCTTGTTTCAGCCTCTAACAGTCTTTGAACACATGAAGCAGCCTTATACTGAATCAGACCCTTGGTCCATCAAGGTCAGAATTGTCTACTCAGACTGGCAGCAGCTCTCCCAGGTCTTTCACCTCACCTGCTAGCTGATCCTTTTAACTGGAGATGCTGGGAATTGAACCTGGGACCTTCTGCAGACCAAAGCAGATGCTCTACTTCTGAGCCATGGTCCCTCTCTACTTGCTTGCTGTGCAATTGAGCCTGTCACACATCAGGTACCAAGAGGCCTTGCCAGTGGGCTGTTGCCATTCTGTGACAAGGCCTCAGGCATCACCTGCACATCTGAGTGCAGCAACATGGAAACTCAAAGAAAAGAGCACTGCTCATCTAGTGACCCACTGGCTGGCTGCTCCAGGAAACTTGTGGGCATGCAAAAAAAAAAAAAGAACTTTGCAAATTTACCAAAAGAAGCAGCCCCGCTCCCCGCCTGAAGAAGGCTGAACATATTACAGGAGCTGACAGTTAAAGGGGGTAGAGGAGAGGTGAATCGAGGGGAGGAGAAATTAGCCTCAAGGGGAGGAGAACTTCGCCTGATCAAGCCCCTAAGAGCTTCAAGAATCCTTGAGGGCAGACAGGGTAGCATTTCTGATCTTGCTCTTGCTTACCAATCAGTTCATCTCTCCCCATTTCCTGTCTTTGCCACACAATACTACAAAACCAAGAAGTTATCTTTCCACCCTGGTTGAAAAAGGCTCCTCGGTTTCTGTTTCAAGAGTAGCCCTCTCTTAACCATTTACATGATTTTGTTTTTCTCTTTTTCACAGCTCAGCTACATTAATCCACTATCCAGTCTCATACCTTCCGGAGTGTTTTACATATGCTCTTTCTTGTCATTTTATTATAAATGCAGTCTGAGATTCAGATATACGAGATAGAAAATAACATCTTTGCCCTTTTATAGTTAAGAGCCCTGGCTCATTTATGCAAAGGGGGAAAATGTATATTCAGTGTGTACACCAGATTCTTTCATAAGCTTTATTCACAGGACTGTTTATTTTTAAAGAATAGTTTTTGAGACATAGTCCAACACTGCAGTCCTCATCACAGTTACACCCCTTTAAGTTCATTGAAGTCAATAAGTTTAGAAGGGTATAACTCTGTTAAGGATTGCACTGTAATTTTTTTTAACTTGTAACCATGGAAATCCAGCACTCACAGAACAAAGCCATAAAGCACTTCACTTCAATTATTATAAGTTACAGTAAGTAAGCACAGATACAAGGAACTTCATCTCATATAGTGGAGTAAAAATGAACAAAAGTGTTCATGACAAACTAAAGGCCACAGTCAAGAGAATACCTTTAGACATACCCAAGAGCCTACATAAGGCTTTTCAAACTTAAATAAATACGAATTCTCTTTCTTCCTCCTCCGATGTTGTGACAGGCTGAATCTGACTGTCTACAAATTTTTTAAAAATCAAAATTTTAAAAATATATCAAAAGTCCCAAGTAGTTCATTACGCTGTTTAACCCCCCCCCCCACTTGTCCACAGTCTCACAGCACATGACACAAAAATGCACAGACTTGATCTGAGTTCATGCTTGTTCTGGGTTGTGGCCCTGGAGGCCAGCTTGCCCTTTTCCAAACAGTTATGTAAGGCCTGAGCACTGCTTATTTTTCCCACTTCCACTTTATGCTGGTTCTTTGACGATGGATACATTTCGTAGTTCCTGAATAACTCTCAGAAAAACTGGACAACACACGGGGAAGCTTTTATGTTGTTTCCAAACCATGAAGAAAACAACAATCAAAGTTTGCAGATGATGCGGCAGATGAGCCTAGCAGCGCTCAGTCTTAAGTGTTTACCATACTTGGGGGGAACAGAGACACACACACACCCCGATCTGACCCTAGGGTGACCTTGCCTTTCCATGTTAGTGTTGAAAATGTGAAATGGCTGTTTTGCTTGGCCCTTCTAGGCAGTAGTTTATAAACCTTATGCTTTATTTGTAGAGCCTGACTTGTTATCAGCATTATGGACATTTCATATTAATTGTTCCTCAAATGTTTCTACTTTTGTATGCTAGTGTCACCTGCCAAGACACAACGTAGTACCTTAATCTCCCTCTCCAACCTTCCCCAACAAATATGAGATTCTCTGAAAATCGACATGTCCATGCCCCTTTTTAATCAGTTAGACTTACTTATGTTCATCAACGAGGCCACTACATTGCATAGAAATTAATATGGGCAATCTGAACTGTATGCATTATTACCTTTAAATGCTCTGAGCATTCATACTGCACTGAAAAATGTAAACTTCTGGTACTAAAGCAATTGCATCATCTGGGTGGAATCATTGGGGGGGGGGTCAGGTTGTGTGAATGCTATACAATCCTGCCAGGTATAACATCATCATAGCTGGACAGTGGAATCTTCAGCAGAGATTTTAAAAAGCCAGATCCAGGTAGGGTGTTGCCAGGAGAGAAGACATAAGCCCAGGAGGTTAGGTGTGTGATCCTAGAGAGTTGAGCTGGGGTTCAGCACCCCCGACCAGTGCACAGTTTTTCCTCTTTAAACCTGTTGTGTCTTGACCTAGCCATGTGCTCAATCCAGTTTCGGCCGGTTCCACATGCAGTCAGGAGAGAAGCGCAGATCCTAGTTCCCAGCCATTTGGGAACCTAGGGTCTCCAGGCATAATCTAATCAGTGTAAATAGACCATTCATGGGTGTGGGGTGTGTGTGTGTGTGTTTTCCTTGGGGCATATAAGCTGGCCTGCGAGCCAGCTTCCTTGTCTTGTTCTTCTCTGAATAAAGTAAGAGAGCTGAATTCACTAAGTAAGTCTCAGTACTTTTCAAAACCATTCCAGCCCAGCAGAACCCAGTGCCATTGTGGCAAAGCCAGCTGATGTTAAGCACAGAAACACAGTCGGGGGGGTTGGGGTTGGAAGCCCAGCAGAACTAGTGCAATGTACAGTGCCCAACAAACCCAGTGCCATTGTGACAATGCCTGCAGATGTCAAGCACAGAATCAGTCCAAGCAAGGGGGTGGGGTTTGGAATCCCAGCAGAACCAGTGCAATGTACAGTGCCCAGCAAACCCAGTGCCTTCTGTTCATAATATCAACAAAGGTTTGCTACTATACTATTCTTACACATTATGTCACCAAGCAGGATAAGGGTGGCTTGTGGCGTTGCTATAAAATAAGACTTTCTTAGATCTGTGGGCTCTTTCTGCAGCCATGTGGACGGAATACACTCCCCTTCCTTTGCTAGATTCCAGTCCAGCAGCAACCTTAGAGACCAAAAAGACTTTCAGGGTATAAGCTTTCGGGAGTCAAAGCTCCCTTCATCAGATATGAAAAGTCAGATATCTGACAAACATCTGACAAAGCAAGCTTTGACTCTTGAAAGTGCATGCCCTGAAAATCTTGTTTGGTCTCCAAGGTGCTGCTGGATTCAAATATAGCTCTTCTACTCCAGAGCAACTCGACTATCCTCTGTAACTATCCCCTTCCTTTGGAAACTGAAACAAAACAAGATCTGTTTCCCCAAAGCAAAGAGCCAGACATTGCTTTCTTTCACATCTTGGATGCAGGAGCTACTTCTGACGAGTCCAAGAGACATAACCTTCACCTCTTCTGAGAGCTCCCATTCAGAAGCAGTTGCCTCTGTTGCAGAATGCTTACCTTGGAACTTCCCAGCATTGGTACTTCCCACAACGTCATGTTGTGATTGGTTAGTAGCGTCATGGCTAGAAGGTGCTGTTGGACCTCTCCTTTACAGATCTATCTAATCCCTTTAAATCACTCTAGCTAGTGGCCATCACTGCATCCACTGCCAATTTAATTCTTCAATGAGTAAAGGAGTACTTTCTGTACAAGAACTTAATGTGAATCTCCAATATTAGGATCTAGTACTAGGAAAGACCTTGTTGTACCATGCTCACATCTCCTTTTATGACTTCAGAGGGGGAACTGGATCCCACAGACTGCTGGCCTTGCTCCTTCATTAGGGGGAGGAAAATGATCTACTGCAATCACAGTCACACATCTAACCTAATTTTAAATGCCTCTCACACATCCCCAGAGCTGCCAAGGTCACCATATGCCCCTGGATAAAGATTCCATCTGGGCCCCACCATATGACCCTGATCCAAACCAAATATCATAACAAAACGAACAAATCACTTGGCTTGCTGTTACCATTAATCTACAGTAATAAAAGAATTGAACTGTCTGTCCATGCTTGTTTATTTATTTACTTACTTTATATCCCACTTTTCCCCCCAATGGAGACCCAAAGCGGCTTACATCATTCTCCTGTCCTCCATTTTATCTTCACAATAACTCTGTGCAGTAGGTTAGGCTGAGAGTGTCTGACTGGCCCCAGGTCACCCAGCAAGTTTCCATGATAGAGTGGGGATTTGAACCTGGATTTCTGAGATGCTAATCTGACACTTTAACCATTACACCACATTACACCACACTGGCACGCATAACTCATCATAGAATAAAGCTAGGAGACTCAAAACTGGGCATTAGCTTCAGGATGATTATGGGAGCTCCATGGCCAGAATTGAAAGGCATGGAAAAATCCTGGTCCAGGTGAGACAAACCCCCCCCACACAGCAGCAACTAAAGGTCAGGGTCTCTGTGGTGTTCAGGGTGTTCCAGTTTCACTTCATTTTTGGCACTGTAACTTCCATCATTATTCTGGGGTAAGTGGCTCGTTTTCAAACATGTTGTGTTATTTTCTGAGTTAAGCACCCTGCTTTTAAGCACCCTGTCATGAGTCTCTAATTCTCAGAACCCCAACCCACTATGGAAGGTTACTGGGTGACACACTCTCAGCCAGACCTACCTCACAAGGCTGTTGTGAGGATCAAATGGAGGACAGGAGAATAATGCAGCCTTGGGTTCCCACTGGGGAGAAAGACGGGGTATAGTATTTGTTATAAAACTCATTTTTAATTATATATTTTTAAATCACATCATTTGTCATATAGCAAAGTAGCCTTTACAAAGGACTATCCGATCTTCCACCAGCACAATAATGATTAACAGTCCAGGCCTGAACTAGGAATTGTAATTTCTGTTCCACATGTATAACCAGTAAACCACATTAATGTTCCATTATCATGCATGTAACGGGTGGTGGAGGAGGGAAGCATCTTTCGCTACTTAGTTAGATAATGGAGAAATATTAAGTCCCCCCCCCCTTCTGTTCATATATTAATAAAGGTTTGCTTCTGTAGTACTCTTAAATACATTCTGTCACCAAGCAGGTTAGGTATGAGAAAGTCTTGAGACCCAAGGAGTGAAAATAAAGGGAGGGGAGACACAGAAAAATTAAATGAAGTGAGATAAAAATTAATGAGAAACGTGTGGAAAAGAGGGAGAGAAATTAAGACAGGGAAAGGTTGTTTTATTAAGAGATGGAAATTAAGAGATGGAAAGGTTGCATCACCCTAACTATTGCTTTGCAAGATCTGGCTGAGCTGGGTGCAAGGAAAGGAAGAGAGAAAGGCTAGACTACTGGAGAAAATTACCTGCAGGCTGACAATTATTGTAGCAGCTCTCAGCCTGGCATTGGCTCTAAGTTTGCTTCAGCCTTGGAGAAAGGAAATCTAGCCGACCCTAGATCAAGATGGGTAGTCAATCCTAGAATGTTGAGGAATTTCAGACAGACAATATAATCCGGAATGGTTCCCAAACGGTTTCTGGTCTGTCATTTCAGACAGAACTGTTTTAGAACCAGTTCCCTATCGGAATATATTTGTAATTTCACACACAAACACTTCTGTCCCGTTTAGGAAACAGGGCTGAAGCGTTTTACCTGTCAACTGCTTCCAAGTAGTCTTCAGTTTTGTCTCCCGGTTCCGATGTGCTTTTTCCCGCCGTTTTTCACCCACGTGGGTGATCTCCGGCTTTTTTTTTTTTTTACGTTCGCTTTATAGTGCTATACCGGTATAACACTATAATGGAACAGCGTTATATCAACCCCATTGGAATGCCTGGAGTGTTGTGTTATAGCACTATAGCGCTATAGCGCTCTAAAGCTAACGTTAAAAAAAAGCCAGAGATCGCCCATGTGGGCAAAAAACGATGGGGGAAAAGCGGTGCAGTCTGAAATGGCAAACCGCTTCAGATCCAGCTCTTTACCGGAAGGGGAAAGTCATGTGTGAAATGGCACCCTATACCAGTTTACTCCACGACGGATCAAAAATGGCTTCAAAACGACTTAAAAAGGGTAATGTGAAATTCCTCGTTGTTTGGTATGCTGAGACTTCCCTCTGCCCGTACTGGCTGCAGCCAGAATTGCAGTTTAGAAATAAAAAGATGTTCAGCTGGAGGCAGCATGATGTTAGCTTCAAGCACCCTCCAGCTGACTTCCTCAGGCTGCATGGGGGTGAACTGCATCCCGACTTGGCATGCCACTGATAGGCAGATTTTAGCCTACAGTGAGTGAAATATGAAGGGATCCTCCTCCAACTTACGTGGCTTCAACCACTTAAGTAAGAGGAAGGTGTTGGAAAAGGCAATGTCTGGTGTACAAAGAAGAAGAGAAGACAACCCCTGCAGGGCCAGCAAGAAGACAATTAGGTAGGATAGTGAGGTCAGCCCCTTCTCTCCTTTCAAGTGTCATTCTTTGCCTGTCTCCAGATTGCTACTCTCAGGGCAATTCCCTCCTTCTTCTCAGAAGTGCCACACTCAGTCTCACCCTCTCTCTCAGCTAGAGATGTAGTTAGGAACCCACCTCAAGTATATTAATTCCTAAATAAACCTTTATCTACTCTTTAATCAGATTGTGCACCATTGCTGTGTTAATTACTTTGCCAACAGAAGGTTCCTTAGGTTAGACAGTTTTGAGTTCATTTGTCACTGTCTTGTCAGCCAATTTAAATGTCATCCTCATTTAATTTAGGCATTAATTATTTATCCCTTTCCAGAGCATTTAATAAAATAAGTGACTGTAACCGTATCTCTCTTTCTTTACATTAGACAATGAGAAAGAGATATTTTCCACTACATGTGACAGCTCGTTATTTTATATCTGTAAATTTGAAGAGAATGAGCAAATGTTAGCTTATAACTGTACCCCACAAAGTTCAGAATTGCTTCCTGCAATTCTTCACAATTGTTTCCTTCTTGTATATATTTCAGAGTGAATTCTTCACATCTGTATATCCCTATTTTTGAAGGGGAAATGGCACAGAAACAAAATTAACTGTAAAACTTCAATAAACGAATCTCAAAGACTTCTGTATAAATAAGGGCAGGTGTGGTGAGATCTTATCAGGAGCAAAATTTGCTAAACTGTTGGCAGTCATGTTCATCTTCTAAATCTGCAAACACAAACATGATTTAGTTCCTTTCCTTCTTGCAACAAATTTTCATTTAACATGATGGTGTAGTTGCATTGAACCTAAAGCCACCAGTTAATGTGAGAGACATTAAATTTTAGATGCCTGATTAGATTGCATGCTGATTTGGCTCACATCTTCATTACAGGTAATAATTATGGGACTCAAATATTCTTTTGCCTCAGAAGAACCTGAATGGGTTGAATTGTGGGGAAATGATACATGCAATAGCATGTTGCTCATCCTGCCATCATGTCTGGAGCTGACACAACCTTCAATGTTCAAAGGAAGGGGAAGGGAGAAAAAAAATGAATATTTTACATTGAGTTTTGAGACTTACTTCTTGGTACATCTATGTGTGTGGCAGAGTCCTGAAAGCTTGGTTGTGGGAATCTAGGGTGTCCCCAAGACTGGCCCCCATGATGTCTTGGCTGTTGGAGGTTGTGAAGGGACAGCAGTGACAAACTGGGCTGGCTGGGAGAGGCTGACAGGCTTGCTCACTGGGGCAGCTGGCTGGGTTGTCTGGCTGTGTATCAGAAGGTAGGACAAGGATGGTTGGCATGGGAGCTTCCCCTAGGTGAAGTTGCAAACATGTTGGGCATTAGGGCCTGGCAACAGTGGGGCCAGAGGACAATCAGGATGGAGGCTGGAACAATGCACATTGGAAGGAGACTTAAAAGGGCAATTAGATGCAGTCTGGGGTTGGTGAAGAAGGAAGAGGAATGAGGAAAGTATTCAAGTTTAACACTGAACAGCAACATTGAGATGATCTGTTGAAGAGGCTTGACCCATAAGTGAGAAGTCTGATCAGAGTAAGTCCATCTGGCAATTGTATTTACATTTAAAATCTCAGCAATCCCAGATAATGTGTGAAATATCCATTAAGCAAGTTTGAAAAGATATGGAGGACTCAGTTAAAGTAAGCAACAAGGGCACATTTGTAAAGTCTGCTAGGTTTCTGGGTTCTTTGCTGCAAGAGCCACGTCCAGAATTTTCTGTATCTCTAAAGCTAAAACAAGAACAGAGCCTGACTGCCAATTTCTCTGCTAGATTCCAGTCTGTTCTGTTCTGCTCATGGACTAATTTTCTAAACTGTAATCATCTCAGTTCTCTTTGGCTGTTTAGGAAAGGGCTAGACCACTTCCTTCAGGAAAACAACAACAGCAACAACTGCAGTTTGTTAGAGAAATAGTGCAGGGCTGAAATACATGTAAAGATATCTTCTTTAATTTTTTAAAAAAGAATTAAATTATTTTATTTATTAAAAATATTGTTCTCCTCATTCTAATCAGATTGGAATTAGTGTTCCCCTTATAGACTTTATGCAAGAAATTGGTGTTCGTGTGTAAACTGATGACTTGTGGATATGTGGATTAGAGAAGAAAAGGATTTTATAATGTAGGGGAGGTTTTGCTGTGTACACAAAGTAAGAGTTAAATTTGTAATTTTACTTATATTTGTCGCAGAAAAAAATTGGAAGTAACTTTTTAAATATTTCTTTATATCGTATGCACTTTCTTTTATTTTTCTTTCCTATCTTTTCTCTTTAGTATATTCTTTTATTTTAAAACATTTTTGAATAAAATATATTTTAAAAAAAAGATTGGAATTACTGTCCCAGTCTAAAACAAATGGCATCAATCTTTTCGTCAGAGAAGTGAAGCAAATCCATTCCTTTGTCAAATTCAGAACTTTAATTAGCATTTTTTGCATTATTAGTATTACAGATTTCCAGTGCTTTGACAGTATCATTTTCACTGCTAATAAAAAGTGCCAAACTAATAACATTGTAGCTTCCTCACAAATATTTAGATAATTCAGTAACACCAAAGATTCAAATCTTACATAAATACCTGTAATATGATAAATAATCCTTCAGATTTGACGCCAGTGTGTTGTATTCCTAATATAATCCTTCTAAATATGGGGGGAAATAGCCAGCAGAAAGGAAAGGGTGAAGTGCCTCACAGAGGGCACTTCACCCCTCCTGTCTGCTGGCCACAGCTCTCCGCAGCCAGCAGAAAGGAAGGGGTAAAATGCCCCCCAGTATGCACTTCACCCCCATATTTAACCCTCTGGTTTTGCTCCCCTTTATTTGAAAGTGGCAGGGAGCAAAACAAAAGGGTTAAATGGATTCCAGATGCTCAAACCCTCCCAATCTGCTTCCTGCCACTTTTGGGGGGGGGGGGCAGAACCGGAGGGTTTAAATGGCTTGAAACCATTTAAACCCCTGCTTTCTGCCCCCTGTCAAAGTGGAGCAGAAAACAGGGGTTTAAACTTTAAATGGCTCATGAACCTACACGAACTGGCTCATTTCATGAACTGTCATATTGGTTCATGTAGGTTCATGGTTCAGTTCATGGTTCTGCCACAAACCATGAACTGAACTGCAAAAATGCAGTTCGTGCCCATCCCTATTTACAACCTCTGCTGAATGACAGCTCTCTTTCACAGTCTTAAACAACTCCTTATCCACAATAATACAACATCTAATTTGGACATGGACACTGGTACCAGAGCTAGCAATAAACCCAGATTCCAACTTTGCTGTCACATACACCCAGACAACACAATCACTGGACCTAAAAACATCTATTACACCATCTCAGGCACATTCACTTGCTCATTTTCTAACGCTGTATATGCCGTGAAATGTCAACGATGCCCTTCAGTTCTCTACATGGGGCAAACAGGCCAAACCCTACATCAAAGGATAAATGGGCACATATCTGTCATCAAGAACCACACAACTGAGAAACCAGTAGGAAAATGTTTTAACCTCTCAGGTGACTCAGTGGAGGACCTCAAAGTAGCTGTTTTATTGCAAAGGAATTTCAGAAACAGACTGGAACAAGAGACTAGACTGCTGAATTACAAATTACTACAACACTCTGGACAATAGAACCCCCAGGGCCTAACATAGATTTTGGGTTCTTATCTCACTATACATGCTAAGTCACTCAGTTCTCATTTCTAACCCAGAATTAAATTAAATTCTGTTTTGTGGTGCAGTTTGGTGCAGTGGTTAAGTGTGCGGACTCTAATCTGGGAGAACTGGGTTTGATTTCCCACTCCTCCACTTGCACCTGCTAGATGACCTTGGGCAAACCATAGTTCTGGCACAGCTGTTCTTGAAAAAGAGCAGTTTCTATCAGAGCTCTCTCAGCCCCACCTACCTCACAGGCTCACCAGTACCAGGACCAGAGCCTTTTCAGTGGTGGCTCCTTGCTGGTGGAATGAGCTCCCGGAGGAGATCAGGGCCCTGCGGGACCTTTTACAGTTCCGCAGGGCCTGCAAGATGGAGCCCACCAGGCCTTTCAATAGGAGCCGCCACTACTGTTACCACCAACGATCCTAGCAAATGCTCGGATCTTAGATCTGGTCCTGACGTATCGCTAGGCCTTCCGGCGCGAGGATGATGAGCGGTGGAATAACATAGAACGAGATCTGGAAGCACGCCATCTAATGTGTAATACTGTTTGCACTTTATTGTTAACTGTAACTTATGTTTTAAAGTAATTGCTTATGAGATTTTATAGCGTTTTTAAGTTTTATGTATGTCAATCAGGTACATTGTACCATTTTGTTCGCTGCCCTGAGCCTGCTTGCGGGATGGGCGGGGTATAAATATAATAAATAAATAATAATAATAATTGTGGGGAGGGGAAAGGAAAGGAGTTTGTAAGCCACTCTGAGACTCCTTTGGGTAGTGAAGGGTGGGGTATAAATCCAATCTCCTCCTCCTCTTCCTCCCTAACTGGGTACCATGATATCCACCAGTGTTTTTCCCAGTGCCCAGTTTCTTTTTCTGCAAAGCAAAGAGCTCACATTGACAAACAACTGCTTCCATCATAAGTTGATACTTAGAACCTTTCAATATTTTGTGAATGTCTCCCACTGCCATGGCAGCCATTTAATGGTGGCACCTACTAACTGTTTTCAAAAATTCAAAAGTGCTCAGATGCTTAACATGTATGCCTTTCTCAGCTGAAGAATTCACCAAGCCTCCCCTCTTTCAAGTTCTTATTATTTACAACCAGCTGTAAAGGACAGGTAGATTAGCTTAATCTACATTTATGTTTATTTAACAGTGATAAATTTATAGTAAAATAATCTTATGTTTTATTGTGTTTATTATTAATGTAACTTTAGCTTGGCCTTCATTTGTGAAAAGTCCCACCGAGGATGGGTGATTGGGGCTGTGATCATATGGAGCGGAAGCTGCGGCAGGCAAATGATTCCCCGGTGGATTAAAGGGACGCGATCAGACAGACACATCTGTCTGGTGTCCCGGAGTCATTGGTGGGGTGTCTCGTTGCGCCGCAGGAGCGGCGCAAAGAACCACCAGAGAAAGGGAAGTATTATGTGGAACTGCGGGGCGGGCAGGCGGAAGTCTGATCGCGCAAATGCGCATCAGTTCGCCCCAGGGCAAACAGCCTCGCTTCCCGCCCACAGTTCCTCAGTGGTGTGATCAGAGCCTGGGATTAGTAAAGCAAGCATTATTACCTTAACAAAATTAGCAGGTATCCTGCTCCTCACACACATGAAGTTGTGTTACCCCCAATCAGACTGTAAAGGTCAGTACTGTCTAGTCTGATTGGCTGTGAGTGACTCTCCAGTGTATCAGGCTGAGGTCTTTCATATCACAAATTATCTGATTCTTTTACATGAAGATGCAGAAAGTTTTTCATTGGAGATGCTGGGAACTGGGATCTTCTATATGCATGCAAAGAAAATACTCTGCCACTGAGCTAAGGATCCTCCCACATATTTGCAGCCAGCACCACTTACGTATATGTAGTTACCTAGAAAATAAGGGTCCTTGTGCTTGAGGAGTCCAGGTCAAGCTCCCATGAGTAATGGAAATGGAAAATCTACATTAGTCTGTTTTCAGTTTAAACCTGCACTGAATTAAATATTTATTTATTTATTTTAATTTGATTTATACCCCACCCTCCCCACTAGGGCAGGCTCAGGGTAGCTTACATAAAATTTGACAAATAAAACAACAATTATAAATATAACCATAAAAAGAGACTTAAAGTGCTAGTTATCAGCTTATACAGCAATGGCGAGATAGTAATAGCAACAGACATACTAAAAATACAGTCAGCAGTTGTTATTACAGTTTGGCGAAGCACAGGCTATTGATGGTGGAATTGGGCAGAGTCTTAGTTGTTGGATGCAACTCCTTAACTAAAGGCCTGGTGGAAGAGGTCAGAATTACAGGCCCTGTAAGTTTTAAAAACTTACTTTAAAAACTTTTTAAAAAGTTTTAAAAGCACCACCAGCCTATTAGACCATCCTTTAAATTCAGGCAATTTACATGTATTATATAATGTCTGGTTCTGGGAGGCAAAGAGTATACTCTCTGGTCCTGGGAAGCATATATACCAGTAGACTAGGGGGAAGTAAGAACATAAGAGAAGCCAATGTTGGATCAGGCCAATGGCCCATCCAGTCCAAAACTCTGTCACACAGTGGCCAAAAATTGCCTTCACAGCTTTTCCACCAGGCCTTTAGTTAAGGAGCTGCATCCAACAATATGCATTCAGCTTCTCAGCCATTTCCCTATCATCCTTTACTGCTCCTTTTACCCCTTGGTCATCCAAGGGCCCCATTGCCTCCCTGGCTGGTTTCCTGCTTCTAATGTATTTGAAAAAAGTTTTATTGTTGGTCTTTACGTTTTTTGCTATATGTGATTATTGTTTGGACAGACACATTAGTTTCACACAAGCATAGCATTATGGGAAGGGGCTGTGGATCAGTTTCAGAGTGTTTGCTGCAGAGCATTTGCAAAGTCCCCAGTTCAGTTCCTGATATTTCTCATTAAAGGGATCAGGTAAGTGATGGTGTAGAAAGCCTCTCTCTTAGACCCCTTGTAGCCACTGTTGCTTGTCCCTATGCATCTCTAACCATTCCTCATTCCCTCCTGTGCCATTCGTCAATTCAGGCTAATCTGACATTGGTGGATATTAGCCAGGTCCATTGCAACAGTGGTGCAAAAGGGAGCAGTGCCCCATCAATCATTTGTCATGCCTGTCCAATCAGCACTGGGGGATTGGTATGAAATCTGTTACAAGTCTTTCAAGTGTAAATTCTGTATGTAAAGGAAAAAAAGGAAGGAGCAGAGGAAAAAAGTTGTGGGACCTGTCATAAATCTTCCAAGTGTGAACTCTCTATGCAGTTGGCTGGGACAGCATTAGCAGTTAGCAGGGCTGAAGAGTCCTGATTTTAAAAGCCTGCAGGGGAGGGGGAGGAGTAAAATCATGTTGGAGGAAAGAAGAGAGAGATTAAGGAATGAAGAAATAAAAATCATGTTTTAGCAGACTCAGAATGAAGCAAAGAAAGACAGAAAACATCCCAACATCCTCAGAAAGGCCATTCCACAAGATGGGAACCATAACAGAAAATGCATGTGTATGGGAAGCTGCTGATCTTACCCATTTTTTGGGGGGGGGAACTATTAGAAGCTTTGAGCTAGTGATTTAGTTCTGTGTTTAATTCATAAATCATTTTAAAAGGTTTTTATAACTGTGACTTGCATACTGGGGATCTTATTTGGCATCAGTTTAATAACAGGAACCTTGTAAGAAAATATACCAGTTCATAAGTATAACCCAACAATTACTAAATTTCAGGGATAGAATTGCAGCAGAGGCTAGAGATTTTAGAAGAATGAACCTATTTGTCCTCCAGACCTAAGTACAGAAACTCACAAGTTTGGCTTGTTTACCCCAGAAAGAAAATAAGAATTCCACAGTATTACTACAGGTGATATGAAAGAGGTTCTTGGTTTGAAAACTTCATTTTGAGTAACAGAGCTTTCTATTTTCTTTGCAGAAAATTAACAGGGAAAAGAAGATTGTATTTACAGTTTCAAGTTTCAATAAGTGAAAGAAAGGCTTCCACACTTCTTTAATGCTGCAAACTATGTAAAACAGTTGTTTCATAAGAATATAAGAACATAAGAGAAGCCAGTATTGGATCAGGCCAATGGCCCATCCAGTCCAACACTCTGTCACACAGTGGCCAAAAATACCAGGTGCCATCAGGAGGTCCAGCAGCGGGGCCAAAACCCCTATCTATACCTCATGGCTAATAGGCACCGGTGGACCTCTGGTCCATATGCTTAATCTAATTCCCTCTTGAAGCCATCCATGCTTGTAGCCGCCGCCACCTCCTGTGGCAGTGAATTCCATGTGTTAATCACTCTTTGGGTGAAGAAGTACTTCCTTTTATCAGCAATTTCATGGAGTGCCCACGAGTTCTTGTATTGTGAGAAAGGGAGAAAAGTACTTCTTTCCCGACCTGCTCTATCCCATGCATCTATATATCTAATAGTGAACTTGCCCCCGGAGTGCGGATCGCTAAATCAGCGCTCCGAGGG